>NW_026068056.1:2368125-2402095 GCF_014885135.2 Alexandromys fortis
GGGAGGCAGTGGCGGGGAGGAGGCAGAAATCTTTAATAAATAACTAAATAAATTTAATAAGAAAATAAAAAAGAATTACAGTTACAATATTTATATCACTTTATCTTTTATCATAACTAAGAAAAATTATAACTATCAACCCTTCAACTCCATCAAAGACATCAGAAAGATATAATATTACCTAAGTAAACAGAAAGTACATTGTAAGCAACTTCCAAAACTCTAGAATTGACAGAGACATCTCGCTACCTGAACAGTTACCCAAAGTTCTTCTGTATTGTTGGGGCATCCAATCTTCAGCCAACATGCCAATAGTATCTGGCAGACTTTTCCATGAAGCAGGAAATTTCAAAGACAGCTCTGCCTATCTTGACAGTTTGTGAGTCACTTTCTTCCGTATCCTATAGAATGTCTTGCAGACTCTTTCATGAAGCAGGAACCCTGAAGGATGGTCTCACTTTAGGCAAGTTCAGCAGTTATCTCTCTGTGGGTCCTGCATGTCCAGTTCATCAATCCAGGCAAGAGCAGTTTCTTGCCCAGATGGCTAACAAACTCCATAAGGAGCCTCTTGTCCATCTTCCTCTTGAAGTTATTGGTGCTGCCAGGAAGAGATGTGTCTCATTGTCATGAAAAGTCCTAAGTTTTTAAACATTTTAAATGCCATATTCTGTAGTCTTTGAAAGGTTTGAAGAAAATCTACCTAATTGAAATATATCTCTATATATCTAGAAAACCTAACTAACATGACTACAAGCTTGACTATTATAGATGATTATCTATTAACCTATATTTCTTAATTATACATGACATTTTTAAATGAACTGCACAATCACAATACCTTAATCAAGAGCAGAAATATACATATAACAAAATTGACCTTAAATTTGTATCAATAAACCAAGATCCATATCAATGCAAATCTTTATATCATATCCCCCTTTAAATGTAAAGAAACATGTATAGACAATATTTGGGAATATGGGTGTAGTTCTCTCCATAATGCTTCCTGCTTTTTGTTGGGTGAAGTAATTTTTAGGGGTGTTCACAGTGACCTTTCATGGGGTCTTGGTGCATCAAACCATATTAGCCCGGAATGAATTCACAGGTTCTCATCCTCTGTGGAAACAAAAGAAGAACCTCTTTTCCAAAGCAACATATGCTTAAACCCAAATTCTGAAATCAAAGTACCTTTAAAATATATATGCTGATTTAGCTTAGCAGCCCATAAATGAAATATCTGTCTGTACTTACTCCTTCACAGTCAAAAATTTCAAATAAAACACAATAATATACATAATCCAGATTCTCTATATTCTCCATCTTTATGTGGCTTATTTTTTTCTTTACTTCTTTTATCTATGACTGTCTGTACTCTGTCTCTTTAAAGACTTTGTTTGGGGGGCTGGAGAGATGGCTCAGAGGTTAAGAGCACTCACTGGCTGTTCTTCCAAAGGTCCTGAGTTCAATTCCCAGCAACCACATGGTAGCTCACAACCATCTGTAATGAGATATGGTGCCCTCTTCTGACCTATAGGGATATATGTGGGCAGAATACTGTATACATAATAAATAAATCTTTTTTTTTTTTTTGGTTTTTCAAGACAGGGTTTCTCTGTGGCTTTGGAGCCTGTCCTGGAACTAGCTCTGTAGACCAGGCTGGTCTCGAACTCACAGAGATCCGCCTGCCTCTGCCTCCCGAGTGCTGGGATTAAAGGCGTGCGCCACCACCGCCTTAAAAAAGACTTTGTTTTATATTTTCCCCAACTCTCTACACTCTTTACAGTCTCTCTCCCAAGCCTCTGTACATTTATCCAACATTGTGACCCATTTAAAGGTCTTTTATGTCTGAATCTGTCCTATTATGTATATGTAATTCTTTATTGTCCAGGAGTGCCTCTTAAAATGCTAAGTGCTTCTTAAAAACTTTAGCTGCAGCATTTTTAGTGTATATATGGCCCTGCCTGCTTGCTCTGCACAGTCCAACATGGTGGAAGTCCATTCACTGCCTCTGCAAACCATGCACATTGCCCAAGTTCCAAGTATGCAGTGGGTCTATGTCGAGCCATTGAGCAGTTTGTAACACATTGCTCACAAACTCCATTTAAATGCTCAGTCTCCTGAAAGAGACTTCACCTCTGTAGCTTCCATAAAGGACATGGCTGGCTGGCTGTAGACTGTTCATATGTGAGCATAGGTATGGGAGTGGGGAGTAATTTGGTGGTATTTATTCAAATAGCTGGGGGTAAGGGTGGAGTCTGGGGAGATAGTTCAGTTGGTAAAGTGGTTGACTTTGCAAGCACAAGGACATGAGATCAATCCCCAGGACCTAAGTTATTTTGTTTTGTTTTCTGTTTGTTTATTTTAAAGCCTTGCTTGTCTGTATGCCACACATTATCCTAGTACCAGGGAGACAGACAGATCTCTGGGACTCATTCATGGTCAGCCAACCAGTCAACATACCTGGCTAATTTCAGGTCAGTGAGAGATCCTCTACCCGCAAGAAAAGGGTGGACAGTACTTGAGGACACCTGAGTTTGTTTTCTGGCCTACACACACACACACACACACACACACACACACACACACACACACACACCCCTGCATACATACATGGGGGTGGGGCAGAAATCCTCCTGGGAACAATCGAGACACTTTGGTTATTTGGAAATTCTGAGTCCCCCACTAACCTCACAAATCTCAGAGGAAGTTTCCCTCCACCGTGGTCTGTGGGAGGACCTGTGAAGAAGCAGAGCCCCAGCTCAGAGAGTGTCCTTCAACCTTAGGAACCAGGGTTCTCTTTCTGCTTTGTTTCCCATCTGCCCTGATGTGAGCAAGCAGCCTCACACTGATACCACCACACTGAGAGCTGCTCCAGCCACCGTCCCTTCCTTCCCATGGCGGACTGTATCCTCACACTGTGCAGCAAAACAGACCCTTCCTCCTTAAGCTGCATTTTATCAGTTGTTGGCTTCTGTTCTCTAGAGTTCCTGTTACCAGTGTTCAGCATCGTGCTGTGAGGAAGCCCAGGCAACCTGACTGAGAGGCCATGGTTAACTGCCTGGTTAACCCGGTTAACCTGACCCAGCCAACGGCCCTGCAAGTGAGCTGCCCCAGGCAAATCATGAATGACAGACACAGTGTGAAGGAGAAAGGAGAGTGATCCCTTGTCAGTACACTTTGAAGTGACCTCTCACACAGCACTAGACAATAGGTGCATGGTAGCACCTTCAGTGTCTGCTCCCCTCATTAGATGACCAGGTGACAAACTGGACCTCCTTCCCAAGTGCTGTCTGCATTCTGAGAGCTCTCCTTTCCACCTCGTGTGTTTGTCCCCAAGAAAGAAACTGCGTTTAGTCAATTTCTCCAGAGGTCTCCAGTCCCCTGTGGAGGGGGACAGAACCACCCACTGATGTGCGGATGCATGCGCCATGTCTGCTTATCAGAGGTGATCACTTACCAGAGATGATCACTTATCAGAGGTGATCACTTACCAGAGATGATCACTTATCAGAGGTGATCACTTACCAGAGATGATCACTTACCAGAGATGATCACTTATCAGAGATGATCACTTGTGAGAGATGATCACTTACCAGAGATGATCTCTTACCAGAGATGATCACTTACCAGAGATGATCACTTATCAGAGATGATCACTTACCAGAGATGATCACTTATCAGAGGTGATCACTTACCAGAGATGATCACTTACCAGAGATGATCACTTATCAGAGATGATCACTTGTGAGAGATGATCACTTACCAGAGATGATCTCTTACCAGAGATGATCACTTACCAGAGATGATCACTTATCAGAGATGATCACTTACCAGAGATGATCACTTATCAGAGGTGATCACTTACCAGAGATGATCACTTACCAGAGATGATCACTTATCAGAGATGATCACTTGTGAGAGATGATCACTTACCAGAGATGATCTCTTACCAGAGATGATCACTTACCAGAGATGATCACTTATCAGAGATGATCACTTACCAGAGATGATCACTTATCAGAGGTGATCACTTACCAGAGATGATCTCTTACCAGAGATGATCACTTACCAGAGATGATCTCTTACCAGAGATGATCACTTACCAGAGATGATCACTTACCAGAGATGATCACTTACCAGAGATGATCACTTACCAGAGATGATCACTTACCAGAGATGATCACTTACTTACCAGAGATGATCACTTATTAGAATGGTTTTGAAAACCTGCAGTAATGGCAAGAGATGAAGAGAATGCGGAGAAATAAAGCCATTCAGGGCTGCTGGTGGGAATGTGGGCACAGCTATGCTGGAATAAGCTCGCTGCTTCCTTTAAGGGTCTTTTGGTTCTGTTTGAAATTCTTTAAGGTGTTTTGTTTTGTTTGTTTTTGTGTGTTTGAGATTTGTTCTTGCTACATAGCCCAGACTGGCCTCTAACTCACAATTTTCCTTCCTTAGTCTCCTAAGTGTTTGGTAGTTCCTTTTAAAATTAAAAATGGGGGCCGGCAAGATGGCTCAGGGGCTAAAGGCATTTGCTGCCAAGCCTGATGTTAGATGGGGCAGGGGTAAGGACACTTACATGGTAGGAGAAAACCATCTCCTACAGGCTGTCCCTTGATTTCCATGGGCACAGCAGGGGCACATCATGGGTACAGAAGGGCACACCATGGGCTAAGCAGGCGCACACCATAGGCCTACCATGACCACATCATGGGCACAACAGGGGCACGTAACGAGGGGACTAGCTGTGAATGAGTTGGGATTGCTTGGAGACTGTGAAGAGTTGGTATGGAGTGCTGAGCTAGATGACATAGTCTCTGTATTCTTTGTGGGCCAGTGTGAGAAGCCACAAAATGCCAGGGTCACAAGAGGCCTGGAAGGTACCTGTACCTCACCTGTCTGCCTCATCCCAAGGCACTTTGCAGTCTGCAGAGGGGATGGAAAGCCAAGCGAAGAGCAGCTTGAGTGGAACCTGAGGGCCTGGAGCTGTCCCCATCAGCCTGCAGCCTGTCACACCCTCCTCCCTCTAGTAACAAGGAGTGGTGACCCTTAAATCGCCAGGTAATTAGCTTGGGGCCAGGGGAAGTGTTTGCTGAGTCAGGTGCCACTGAAGAGACCCAGGCTGAGAAGGCAAGTCCCTTGTTCAAGGTCACATGCCCAGCGCACAGCCACTGATGGCACAGGAGGCTTTTAAAATTTTGACTCTTACTTTTGTGCTTCAGACTTTTGAGATCGTGGGTTTTGAACAACTCGGGGTGTCCAAACCTTGCAGGACTTGGTTGTCCCTGAAAAAAAGCCTCTCCTCGCCTTCCTGTACCCCTTTAGGAAAGATTTACTGAAGTCGAATGAACCTTGGTTCAACCTTGTTCCCAGGTTCTAAGTGGTCGTTTCATTTAGGCATTTAACTAAAAGCCCTTTCCATAGAACCAACTCCCTCAGGCACGCTGCCAGCAATTAATGAAAGATGATAAAATAATAAAAGCAGTAATGCATTAACTGTATTATCCTTGCCCATTTGGGCAGTCCTTTTCATGATCTCCTCCCTATGGACAGGCTCCAGCAGCATTTGAGGAGCTGCTTTATTGCAGGGCTGCCACTGCATGGGCTCAGAGACGCTGCTGGGCTTCTTAAACGGGGACAGGGACGCTGGACTGTCTACCCCCAAGGAGCTTAAGCACCCTCAGTAGTCGGAGGGGGTGGCACCTGCCCCCTCTACCCCCTGCCTGGCTTGGAGACTGGGCCGAGAACTCACAATGACGGATTTCTCGTTTGGACTCCCAGCTCTGAAATAAATCGGTTTGCTAATTAAGAGAAATGATGGAACGGCCTCCATCTGCAATTTACTTAAAGAACATTTCGGTCTAGAAACTGGGTGTCCCTGTGGGGAACCATGATTTCCAGGTCACCCTTCCTCGTGGGCATGCCCCAGGTACTCCTTGCCTGGAATGACAAGCTTGCGGCATGTTGGCCCCCTTTTCTACCCAATCGCCTTTTTAGTAGACGTGTATCTCACATTGCTCTCTAGGCCTAGGCCTTCTGTATTTATTGGGAAATGGCCAAATATAACACCAGTGCACTCTAAGCTCACCTGTACTGGAGGTAGCAATGATGGAGGGAGAAATGACACCACTCTGACCAGTGGGAAAAGTTCAAGTGGTCATGTGACTCCCTCTGTCCAATGGGATAAGCTTGATGTCCGGGAAAGTTCAGGCTGTGTAACTCAGTTCAAAACTCATTCAATGAATGCCCATAGCACAGGGATCACATCTAGGGAAGTTCAGGTTCTAAGTCGTGAGATGAGATCAGAATATAGGCACGAAGTCCAGAAACTTCTGCCAGCCTGACATAGAAATTCCTTTTCCATTAGGAAGTGACAGAGATGGATAGGGCCTGCACCTCTGGCACACTTTTGAGATGCCGTACCTATCCTAGGTCACCTGCCCTGGACTCCTTGTGACATGAGAAGGGTCTCTCAGCTTTCTGGTACCTGTGGCAGGCAGCATCCTCATAGATGCCCAGATATCCCTCATCAAGGATAGCGGATCTCCAGGCTCTGTGTGCAGTGGTCAATCTAGGAGCCTGTAGGGGACCAAGGATTGCTCAGGGTCACAGTCTAAGCCAGGCTTTCTTTTCCCATTCAGCTTCCCCCCTAGATGCGTCAGCACCTCTGGTCCTGACCATCGTGGACCAAGCTTCCTTCACAAAGATGCTGGCCTCTGGGTTCCTGATCTTAGCCTGACTAAATGTGGCCTTTTCCCAGGCTCTCCTGTGTGTTCCTACATCAGCCTCCACTTTTAGTCCCTTTGTAGGCAAGAGAGGCTCAGCCCTTGTAGCCCTCCCAGGGAACTCATGGAGACAAAACATAGTGACCGAGGACCTGGGTAAGAAGATAGACCCCACAGAGGTACAACGGGCACCTTTCTGTGGCTGCCCCGCCATCGAGAGTATTAGTGTCTTGTCTACTTTTTCTCCTCTATCCTCCCGCAGTAACTTGGCTGGGTTTTCTGCACTGTCAAAGGAAATGAGCAAGAATTCAAGTGAAAACACCTTCGGGAGAAACTGACTGCTGGAGCCAGGGGGTAAGATTCATTTAGGGCCTGAAGACTGGAGGAAGTCTGTTAGCTACAGGGCAGTTAGACTCTTCCTTTTTCATTTTCCTTCTAGTTTGTTTGAGCCGGCAGCAGAGGGAATGCTCCTTCCCTGACTACCTCTTGCTGACTTCCTAGAAGTGGCTCCATGATGGTAGTGGGTCCAGTGTGGTCTTTGGGGTTAGAGCCTTACCAACTGACACTTCTAGAAGGATCCTTTGAAAAGTCTCCCGACATCCAGTGCCGTGCTCCAATGCCCCTCTTCCTTGGCGTGAACAAAGAACAGAAATATCTGGAACAAAATGGGAGGGCCAGAGAGAGAGGCTGGGAACAGAGGAGCATCCAGAGAGTCGAGGTCAGGGACATAGAGGTCACAGGTGATGCCGGACAATCTGGGAACAGAGGCAACTCTAGAGGCTAAGGGAGTAGCCAAGATCTTCCCCACCCATTAAGTTTTTCCTCATCCACCCCACCTCACAGGCCTTCTAGAATGCCTTTGCCCTCTGCTTAGACTCACCATATTTGCTGGTGTTCTAGACAGGCAGCTTTGTCCATTGCTCGTGACGTGATTGAGTCCTGCATCCTCTTCCTCCCAGGTTGGCCTTTCCATTCTGTCCTTCTAGAGGGGTCTGGGGTTTGGCCCTTAGAACAGCGAGCATCCTCAGACCTGTTCAGACAGGATGACGAAACCTGATTGCTTTGGGTCCTTCAGAGAAGACCTCATAATAGATGCCATTTTAACTGCTTCTTGGAGCATCTTCGCCCTCTGGAAGATGAGGGGTTCACAATCAGGGTTCTTGTCAAGAGAGCCAATGTTGCTTAAAGAATAAAATAGATATATGGTGGTCAGTCACTAAGAGGCCATCTTCATTTCCATTGTATGGAAACTTGACCACTCAGGGGAACTGATTTGCGGCAGGTATGTCCCAAAATGGTGTCTGCGAATGGCTTGCTTTATTTTAATTTTTTTCCACTTTGAGCTAGGAAGAGGCCCTCATAACCTTTCAATTTAGAGCTCTCATCTCTTTCTTGCTGGGACTCCAAAAGCACTGCCAGGCTGGAAGGGAACCGTCAATTAATTGTCAATTCTTCCCATTGAGCAGTTGATTAATTGGCACAATGTTATCTCTAAATCAGTGGTAATTAATTACTCAGTTCTTAATCTTGACCTTCAGAGTGCTAAAACTCTTCAAATTGCCACCACTCCTGAGGGAGGATGACGGATGTAGTGACATTCCTCCCATAATTCGCACTGTGCCTAAACTTTCTGTCTAAGGGAGAAGCAGGCACAGTGGAGCTGGGTGGAGCTGTGTTGGCCTGTCCCAGACATCAAGCGAACCTCACAGAAACTGAGCCGAAGCCCTGGAGTAGCATGCTGTCCTACCAGAGGTGGATGCCTTCAGTTACTAGCCCTCTTCCAGGAACACAACACGGAATGCAATGGTGCCTTTGCGTTAGGAAGGGAAAGTGTCTGCCTGCGCCTGCCTGCGCCCGCCTGTGGCTGCCTGTCCTCTGGAAAGGATTCCCACGGAAGTTCTGTCCCACTCTGGTTCTGTAAAGGTTTGAGGTCCCCAAATTGTTGTTTTCTGTTTGGAGGAGGAGTGTTCAGCCAGGCCCCCTCCTAAGAACACTCACACCTTCACTTGCCAAATCTGGCTGAAGTGGCCACACACAAGGCTGAGCCCAGAGGATCACTCAGGTCCTCCCCACCTGTGGGAGGAGAAGATAATGTGGGACTCATTTCAAGCTGCAGGATCTTCTGGTCTCTAGCTCTGTCTGTTCTGTGGAGTCCTCAGTGCCCATTCTGGACCCAGATCGCCATCCTTGGGATTGGTGGGCGCGTCTCCACATGGGCTGTGGAAGGGAGCTCAGGGAAGACAAATGACCTGTTTGCCTGAAACAGAACTCGTTTCTGATCAATACTTGGGGAGCAAGGTCAGAACAGAAACTTGGGAAAGATAGGGGAGTCCCAGGCCCTGCAGCTAGGACAGGAAGTATTTAAAGCAAAATTCAACTTTTTACACCTAAAAATATAAAGCTGTCAATTTTCATTAAGAATGAAGCAAATGAAATCCAGAGGGTGCCAAATAATTAATGACTTTTAATAACCCTAATAAATTTGGATTTCATCAAAACCACGTTGCTCGTCATCCTGGATGGCCAGCAGGATGGGAACCAGGCGGGGCGAGCACCTGTGGGAAATGATGCAGCTGACATTCTTCCCAGGTACATCAATTATCATTAAAGAGCGATAAGGATGCCAGAATGGACTGTGTTAGCACCTGATGCGGAGGCCCTCGCGATTAAGATCGGATCCATTAATTGTAACGACTGTACTTTTGTGATCCCGCAGGTAGCGCACAAACTAATTCATGGCTTTGGCAATCATGGGGGCTTTTGTTCATTAAGGAGTCTGATTTATTTCATATAAAGGAAGATGCCCAAAGTCCAACTAAGAAAGGGTCATTCAATCATCTTCTTCCAGACAGTCAGAGGCACGGGTGAAGCATATATGTCTCTGGACTCTGGATCACCTTGTAGGGGCAGATGGAGCTTGGCCACAGGGCTGTGTGCATCTAGTATGCAGCCTCTGGGGGTCTGAGGAAGAGTGCCTGCATGGGGAGAGTCATTTTAAAATAAAGTGGTTTTTTTTTTCTAAAAGTTTATTTTTATTTTATATGTAATGAATAATTTTGACTGCATGTATGTCTGTGTGCCATATCCATGTAGTGCCCTAGGAGGCCAGAAAAGGGTATCAGATCTTCTAGAACTGGAATTACAAATGATTGTGAGTCACTATACTATGGGAGCTGGGAACTGAACCCAGGTCCTCTAGAAGATCAGCAAATGCCCTTAACTTGAGCCATCGCTCTGGAAGTTACTTAATGGCATTTTGTTTTCCCCTGACTATTTTGGGTAGCAGTCATTCGGATTCATTGCCTTTCACTCAGGGCCCTGGGCACCAGTGGGAGATACAGGAATTAGCCTCCCATTCGGCTACAAGACTCCTTTAGTTCGTGTGTTTACATGGTACGTATGCACATATATGTGGTGGTCAACGGACAACTTGCAAGAGTTGGGCCTCTCTTTCCACTGTATTCATCTCAGAGATCAGCTCCAGATAATCAGGGCTCCTGACAAGTACCTCTACCTGCTGAGCCGTCTCACCAGCCCTGTTTTTCTTCCTTTCTTAAGATTTATTTTTCAATTTCCCAGAAATTAGGAAACAAGACCCAGCAATACCACTTTTGGGTATATACTCAAAGGATGCTCAATCATACTACAGGGACATGTGCTCAGCTATGTTCATAGCAGCATTGTTTGTCATAGCCAGAACCTGGAAACAACCTAAATGCCCCTTGACATAAGAATGAATAAGGAAAATTTGATACAATGGAGTATTACACAGCAGAAAAAAATGATGACATTTTGAAATTTGCAGGCAAATGGATGGATCTAGAAAATATCATATTGAGTAAAGTAACCCAGACCCAGAATGACAAACATCATATGTACTCATAAGTGGTTTTTTAGACATAAAGCAAAAAAGAAAAAAAAAACAGCCTACAATTCACAATCCCAGAGAACCTAGACAAAGAGGACCCTAAGAGAGACACATGGATCTAACCTACACAGGAAGTAGAAAAAGACAAGATCTGCTGAGCAAATTAGGAGCATGGAGACCACAGGGAGGGCAAAAGGGGAAGGGAGAGGAAGGGAGGAGAGTGGAGAAAAATATATAGCTCAAGAAAATTATTTTAAAAAAAAGAAAAAAAATGCCTCAGAATCTATTTAAGATGTTATTAACTTTTGCATATGAATTTTATCAGTGACACATTTATGTGATTGTCAACAATAAAACAGTATTTGTATTTAAAATAGATTTACTTTTATGTGCATGAATTTTTCACCTTTATGTATTTATGTATGTACGTATGTATGTATGTATGTATGTATGTATGTGTGTATGTATATCGCATGCATGTCTGGAGACTGTGGAGGCCAGAAGAGGGCATGATATTCCTCAAATTGGAGTTACAGATGGTTGTGGACCATAATGTGGGTATTGTAAACTGAACCTGGGTCCTCTGCAAGAACAGCAAGTGCTCTTAACCACTGAGCCATTTCTCTAGCCCCGTCGTCCATCAGCCCTGTTTTCTTGATAACAGTCATTCTGAGTGGGGGTTAGAGGTGGGGATATACTCTCAAAGCAGCTTTAATTTGAATTTCTTTGTTGGATAAGGATATTGAACATTTTTTTCAAATATTTATTAGCGATTTGTATTTCTTCTTACTTGTTTTTGTTTGTTGGGTTTTAAGTTTTTTGAGTTCTCAGAACAGCACCCTGATATCCCTGATAGTGCCCATATGGAGCTAGAGACCTGGCACTTTCTGGGTGACACCAACCTTCAAAATGACAACTGAGACAATTCTCAAAATTAGAATAAGCCTGGTACAGTAGCACATGCCTGTAACTGCAGCTCCTGGGAGCTGGAAGCAAGAGGATCAGGAGTAGAATGTCATTGTCAGCTCATAGTGAGCTGAGGCCACCCTGAACTTCATGAAACTGTCTCATACAAAAATAAATGAATGAGAAAATCGGGACAGAAATTAGAAGACTTTACTGCCCTTGCAGAGGACCAGAGTTTGGTTCCTAGCATTTATTTTGTGTGACTCACAACTGTCTATAGCTCCAGTTCCAGAGACCTAAAGCCCTTTTCTGGTTTCTGAGGGCATATCCACACACACACACACACTTAAAAACAAAATATCTCAAAAGTCAACTTTGAATCTTTGTGTCAAAACCCCATTGGCTAACCTCTTTCTCTAAAAATATTTCCATTATGATTCATAGCAATAGAAAAATTATAGTTATGAAGTAGTAATTTTATGGTTGGGGTCACCATAACATAAGGAGCTGTATTAAAGGGTCACAGCATTAGGAAGATCGAGAAACTCTGGTTTACAAGAAAGTGAGTGGGCATGAAGCATACATGTGAAGGTTAGGGTTAGCTGGAGAGCAAGACATTTGCCTACAAAACTTAGGCCCAGGGGCCACCTGCCTATCCTAGAAGTGGCTGGCTCCTCTGCTGAAGCAGTCAGTGCCCGACTTGTTAGACCATCTCCCACTTGCTGGCTCCTGGGCTTCAAATGACTCAGGGTGATAATGGAATAAAGCCCAGAAGCCAGTCACAGGCGTCCTTGGGGCCTCCATGTCATATTGCTGCTAGTGTAGGCCTACAGCCAGGTGACAGGTTGGGACCATCTAGGCCCTTCCCCTCCAGCTTGCACAGACAGCTGCAATATTTCCTAAGAAGAAAGGGGTTTTGGTGTGAGATTGCCCTCTGTGTACTGTGAATACCATTGGTTATATAAAGAAGCTGCTTTGGGCCCATTGCAGTGCAGAGCTAGCCAGGAATGCACTAGAGTCACTGGCTGAGCAGTGTTACAATTAATATAGTTCCGTGATTATTTTGGGTCTGGACGGCAGGGAAATGAATGAGCAGTCTCCCACAACAGGGTTTGGTTCTCAGTCCCAGACACTCTGAACAGATCTTCCCAGCATGCCACACTCTGCTCAAAGCAGGAGGTCAGACTCTCAGGAGCTAAGGCTGAGGGGTCCCAGCTTTCCCACTGCAGACCCAAGAAGAATGTTAGTCCATTCTAGCTTGAGACAGGGCTTCTCTGTGTAGCCTTGGCTGTCCTGGAACTCACTCTGTAGACCACGCTGGCCTCAAGCTCACAGGGATCAGCCTGTCTCTGCTTCCTGAGTGCTGGGATTAAGGACACATCTCACTACTGCCCAGCTAGATTTCTTTTTCTTTTTTTTAAAAGATTATTTATTTATTATGTATGTAGTGTTCTACCTGTATGCCAGAAGAAGGCACCAGAACTCATTATAGACAGTTGTGAGCCACCGTGTGGTCGTTGGGAATTGAACTCAGGACCTCTGGAAGAGCAACTCTTAACCTCCGATCATCTCTCCAGCCCCCAGCTGGATTTCTTCTTTTAAGAACCATCTATTCAGTTAATTTATTAGTTGGATGACTTCATGTTTGAATTTTGCAGTTCTTTATATGGTCTGCATGTTAACCCCCTCTCTGGCGTGGAGTTTGCAAAGGTTTTCTCCCATTCTGTAGGCTGTCTTTTCACGATGGTGGTCGTCTCCTTTGCTGTGCAGAATGGTTTTGACTTTATGGGATCTCACTTCTCAATTCTAGGGACTGTGGCCTCTGCTGCCATGTTTTTCAGAAGGTTCTTGCCTGCACCTGTATCTTGAAGTGTCTCTCCTCAGCTTTCCTCTAGCAATTTGAACGTTTCAGACCTTACATGAAGATCCTTAATGTATTTTGAATTGATTTTTGTGCAGAGTGGGAGATCTGGATCTAGTTTCATTTTTCCACATGTAGATACTCCATTTCCCCAACACCATTTGTTGTACAGACTGTCTACCCTCCCCCCAATGTATGGATTTTTTTAAGGGGGGAGTGTTCTGCTTTTGTCTGAGACAGGGTCTCTCTAGTACTAAGTCCTGGATCTCCTAATTCACTGAGCAGGTCAGGCTGTCCCTGAACTCGCAGAGATCTGCCTGCCTCTGTGTGCCACCATCCCAATTCCAGTGCAGCTTCATCAACTTTAGGTGGCTCTAGCTGTGTAGCTTGTTTCTAGTATTCAATTTTGTCCCATCAGCCACCATGCAGTATCTGAGTCAGTACCATGTTGTTTTTGTTACTTTGGCTCTCATGTGATTTGAGACAGGGTACTCTGATATCTCCAGCATTGCTCTTACTGCTTATGATGGATGTTTTGGGTATTTGGGGTCTTTTGTGTTCCCATATGAATTTTAGGACTTTTCCCTAGTTCTGTGAGGAATATCACTGGGACTGTGCTAGGGATTGTGTTGAAAATGTACATTATTTTTGATTTGCTGTGAGAAGGAGAAGGATTTCCATCTTCTGGTGTCTCTATCCATTTCCTTTCTCGGTATGTTGAAGTTTTCGGTGTTGAAGTTCTATCTCCCTGGTAAGGTTAATTCCTGGATGTTTTATTGTTTTTTAAAGATATTGTGAGTAAGAATTCCCTGACTTATTTATTTTTTATTGACAAATGCATTATTGATATCAGGGATCTTATCATGAAGAGATGTTGCACTTGGTCCAAGGCCTTTTCTGCATCTGTGAGATGATCATGTAATTACTGTCACCTACACACGTGTTGCATTATGTATTGGTTCATGCTGAATCAACCCTACATTTCTAGGATGAAAGCAACCTGGTCCTATGCAGTGATATTTCATTTGTATTTTAATAAATAAAGTTTGCGTGAAGATAATAAGTAAAACAGTGTGGGGCAGACTGTAGACAGTCTTGTTCTGAGATTCCTGGAGGCCGGATCGCCATTTCAGACTGAGGTAGAGGTAAGAGCCAGTGGCTGGCTGTTCTGCTTTTCTTTTCCTTTTTTTTTTTTTTAATAGGAGAAGCTAGGTGGAATTAGAATTAGGACAGGAGAATTAGAATAGAGGCAGAACAATAAAGAGACCTGGCTGGAACAGCACGCATGTGAGCCTTTGCCCTCAGATTGGAGCCGTCCTAGGTTCCCTTCACTGCTCTGTGGCTTCTCACCCAGACTCTGGAAGGTAGTCTTGTGAAGCAGGCCTCCCAGACAGCCAGTACCTTCTGTCATTCTACCATGTTACATACTCCAGGCTAAGTAGCCCAAAACTCCTGTGTCCACCTCCCATCTCCCTGTAGGCAGGCTGGAACAGCTTATGAGTGTTACTGTATCTGGATTTTTTAAATTTGTATTTGTATAGGTGCTTGGCTTTTGTGTATAACTGTGTACTACATATCATGGTGCCCCAGAAGGGCAGAAGGCACTGGAGAGTCCCTGTCAAATGGAGCTGCCATGTGGGTGCCAGGAATGAACCTGGGCCATCTGGAAGAGCAGCCAGTGCTCTTAACTACTGAACCATCTCTCTAGCCCTCCACACCTGGTTTTTGTTGTTGTTGTTGGTGGTGGTTTTTTAAAAGATTTATTTATTTTTTATGTATACAATGTTCTGCCTGCATGTTTGCCTGCAGACCAGAAGAGGGCACAGAGGGTTGTGAGCCACCATGTGGTTGCTGGGAATTGAACTCAGGACCTCTGGAAGAGCAGCCAGTTCTCTTAACTGCTGAGCCATCTCTCCAGCCCCCTGTTTTGCTTTTCTGACCTTCAAGTTGAACCTCAATGTCTGTCTCTGGGTTTTTATTAATTGTGCTACAGTCCTGGTGTGTGATCTTAATGTATGCTCTTAACTGGTGAGCTGTCTCTCTAGCCCCATTACTAAACAATTTTGATGTATCATTATTAACTACAGCAACGTACTGTACAGCAAATCTTTCCAATGACTTGTGCTTGAAGAGACCAGCTCCTTTGTCCTTGACCACACGTTTTACTGGTGACAGGTGTGAGAAGTCAGTGGGGTAAGGTTCAGGCTCCATTTTGAGTGCTACCAAGGTGGTGTCATCTGCCTGGTTCACTGATCACTCCAAGATCCTGTTGGGTTACCATGTAGACAAGGAGAGACTCTGGTTCATGGTTTTAATCATTCCTTTCTTTGTTCCGTGGAAGAGTACATCTCTTAATGTAGGGTCTAATTCATACGAGACAATTTAGGATCTCTGCTTGTTAGTTCATGGCTGGCTCCACATCCCTGCTTTGAAATACCAACCTGCCTCCTGAGCATCCTCACTGCTTCCCAGCTATGAAGAGAGTGTTTGGGGATGAGGGATGGGACAGAGGAGAGAAACAGCAAGGAAAACTCTCCTATCCAACACCAGCCACTGTGAGGAACCATGCACCCAGCACTGTAATGGCAGGTAACACAGCAAGAGGCTGGCCATTAAGGCACAGACAAGATTATGAGCCCCTCCCACCTCAAATACATCCTGCTTGGCTTCCTGAGGGGCTATGATTACAGGTGTGAATCCCATGTTCAGCTTGGTGAGATATTTCTAGGTCCTTGTAATTGCATCAGCAAATATCTATTGCCAACCTGCTAGAGATGAGCAGCTCGGAGGGAAGTGGGGAATAGGGCACCAAGGCATAAAATCAGAAGAGGCGTGTACATTTTCAAGATGCGAAAGAAGACATGAATCTTGAAGGAAGACGAAGACACCTGGTCATCAGCAGGACCATGAGTCCTCCTGAGCACAGCGATCATGTCACTGACCCTAAAAAGAAATTCATTTTCAGAAATTATTTTTAAAAGCTTGAGCCTTTCCAGCAGTCTTAAAGCATAAATCATGCCTTTCATGAAGACCAATAAAACACTCAGCCCTGTAGATGAGATAAAATCAAGACAGGTTCAGTCTGCAGCTCAGCCCTGAGACAGGCTGCAGCAGTGTCCTTGCACCCACCTGGCTGTCACCCTCTCTACCCACTGGATAGGTGGCCTTCCAGTGTAGCACACCTTCTGTTGGAGCAGGTCTCCCCTCACTGACAGATACTGCAGGCCGTGTGTTCAGAGCCAGAATCCAACAACTCATTTTACTCACAGGAGCGGCTTCACTTGGCATTCTTCTATGTTCTGATCAAGCTAGCATGACCGAGTGCTGACCATGATTCCACACATGTTACAGTTCCTGGAAGAGTAGCCTGCTATATCTGATGCGGCCCAAATGATCATGAGTCAGCAAGTAGATTTTAGGAATTGAACCGGGATCCTCTGGAAGAGCAGCCAGTGCTCTTAACTCCTGACCCATCTCTCCAGCTCCCAAAGATAGGGTCTCATATATAAAAGTTATTTAAGAAACCCTTATTTGAATAGTGGTGGTTATGTTTTTAATCCCAGAACTTGGAAGGCAGAGGCACATGGATCTCTGTGAGTTCGAGGCCAGCCTGGTCTACAGAGTGAGCTCCAGGACAACCAGCGCTGTTCCACAGAGAAACTCTGTCTCTGAAAAAAAAACAAAAGAAAAATAAGAAACGCTCAGCTCCAGTGCACACTTAGTAAAGCAGACTAAAAATCGACACACAGAATCACCAGTCTTTAGATATCAACAATGCTCTTGCCAGGAAAGAAATCAGGGAACTCTTACTCACGATATCTTTAAAAAGAAATAAAACATCCAGGAATTAACCTTACTAGGGAGATAGAACTTCAACACCGAAAACTTCAACATACTGAGAAAGGAAATGGATGGAGACACCAGAAGATGGAAAGCCCTCCCCTGCTCACAGCAAATCAAAAGTGATGTACATTTTCAACACAATCCCTAGCACAATCCCAGTGATATTCCTCACAGAACTAGGGGAAAGTCCTAAAATTCATATGGGAACACAAAAGACCCCAAATACCCAAAACATCCATCATAAGCAGTAAGAGCAATGCTGGAGATATCAGAGTACCCTGTCTCAAATCACATGAGAGCCAAAGTAACAAAAACAACATGGTACTGACTCAGATACTGCATGGTGGCTGATGGGACAAAATTGAATACTAGAAGCGAATCACACAGAGCCACCTAAAGTTGACGAAGCTGTCAAACGCATGCACTGGAATTGGGATGGTGGCACACAGAGGCAGGCAGATCTCTGCGAGTTCAGGGACAGCCTGACCTGCTCAGTGAATTAGGAGATCCAGGACTTAGTACTAGAGAGACCCTGTCTCAGACAAAAGCAGAACACTCCCCCCTTAAAAAAATCCATACATTGGGGGGAGGGAAGACAGTCTGTACAACAAATGGTGTTGGGGAAATGGAGTATCTACATGTGGAAAAATGAAACTAGATCCAGATCTCCCACTCTGCACAAAAATCAATTCAAAATACATTAAGGATCTTCATGTAAGGTCTGAAACGTTCAAATTGCTAGAGGAAAGCTGAGGAGAGACACTTCAAGATACAGGTGCAGGCAAGAACCTTCTGAAAAACATGGCAGCAGAGGCCACAGTCCCTAGAATTGAGAAGTGAGATCCCATAAAGTCAAAACCATCCTGCACAGCAAAGGAGACGACCACCATCGTGAAAAGACAGCCTACAGAATGGGAGAAAACCTTTGCAAACTCCACGCCAGAGAGGGGGTTAACATGCAGACCATATAAAGAACTGCAAAATTCAAACATGAAGTCATCCAACTAATAAATTAACTGAATAGATGGTTCTTAAAAGAAGAAATCCAGCTGTACAGTGGTGGCGCACGCCTTTGATCCCAGCACTCAGGAACCAGAGGCAGGCGGATCCCTGTGAGTTTGAAGCCAGCCTGGTCTATAGAGTGAGCTCCAGGACAGCCAAGTCTACATAGAGAAACCCTGTCTGGGAAAAAAAAAAGCAACGATAACAAAAAACAACCAAACAAACAAACAAAACAAGAAGAATTACAAATAGCTAATAAATATTTGAAAAAAATGTTCAACATCTTTATCCACCAAAGAAATTCAAATTAAAGCTTCTTTGAGAGTATATCCCCACCTCTAAATCCCTTTTAGAATGGCTGTTATCAAGAAAACAGGGCTGATGGACGATGGGGCTAGAGAAATGGCTCAGCGGTTAAGAGCACTTGCTGTTCTTGTAGAGGACCCAGGTTCAATTTACAATACCCACATTATGGTTCACAACCATCTGTAACTCCAATTCCGGGGATATGATGCCCTCTTCTGGCCTCCACATTCTCCAGGCATGCATGCGATACGATACATACATATATGAAGGTGAAATACTCATACACAAAAGAAAAAATAAATCTTAAAAAGAAACACAGGCCTGGTGAAGTGGTTCATCAGGTAAAGGTACCTGTCAGGAGGCCTAATAATCTGAAGCTGATCCCTGAGACGCATTTGGTGGATAGAGAGGACCAACTCCTGCAAGTTGTCCTTTGGCCACCACACATGTGTGCATGTGTGCACGTATATCATGTAAACACACAAACTAAACTTTTAAAATAAATAAAACAAAAAATGGGGTGGGAGGTCATAGCTCATTTGGTAGAGGAGTGGCCTAGCATGCGTAAAGCTTTGGGTTAACCCAGATAAACCTGGTGTGGTGGTACATACCTGTCATCCCAGCACTGGGGAGGTAGAGGCAGGATGATAAGAAGTCCAAAACCTGTTTGGATTACCTGAGATTACCAGCTCATATAAAATAAACCTTTAAAATACACACACAGTGCCAGGTAGTGGTGGTACACACCTTTAATCCCAAAACTCGGGAGGCAGAGTCAGGTAGATGTCTGTGAGTGTGAGGCCAGCCTGGTTTACAGAGTGAGTTGAAGGACAGTCGAGACTACACAGAGAAACCTTGTCTTGAAAAACAAACAACAACAACAAAAGCACGCACACACCTCAAAACATAATGGTCTATTCCATTTTGAGGGTACATACACCAAGGGTTCTAGGTCATACTACAGAGGGACTTGTGCGTTCATGTTCGCTGCTGTACCTATTCATGATGTCCAGGAAATGCAACAGCCTATTTGTCCATCTGCACACGAACGGACATTCATTAGAAGAAAATATGGTATACAGACACAATGGAGTTTTTCAATGGTTTAAAAAAAATGAAATCTTGGCATTTGTAGGAAAATAGACTGAACTGGAGAGAGCTCTGTGTTAAATAAAAAAAAAAAAAAGCCAGACTCAAAAAGATAAACACTTATGTTTTCTATAGTATGTGGGATTTAGAGTTAAGTGTGTGTGTGACAGTGGTGGAAAGGGTGACATGAGGTGTAAGAAAAGCTACAAAAGGATAAGCAAGGGAAATAGGATAATAGAATTCCTGTAAAGTGGAACCAGAAGTGGAGAAAGGGAACCAGCAGGCGTAGGGCAGAAGGGTGGGGCAGCCATGTGGGAGGGGGAGATAAGAACAAAGGAGACTACTGTAGAGGTAAAAATCATAACAAAATCCATAACTTTGCCTGCTAGCCTAAAAATTTAATCTTTTTAATTAAAAAGTTATTTAGGAAAAAAAATTAAGTGATGCGACCGGTTTCTACTCACTTCCAGATCGACAACTAAGACAGAGAATCAGGGATACTGGACCTAGGCCAGCCGCCCTCCACAAAGAGGACCACTACCAGACCTAAAGAGCAGAGCGGACCCAGAACTCTAGCCAGCAGCATGGGGCTTGTAACAGAAGAAAGAAACTAGAGACTGCAGTGGGTGGAGGAGTAGCCAGGGCAGGATACTGGGTCTGCCTCCCAGCCCTGAAGAGTCAGGGGTGGGGAGTAGGGGGTCGGGGGGAAGATGATTCTATGAGCACAAGAGAGTCATCAGGATATTGCTGTGTGGGAGAAGGGTGGGAACCTCCACTGCCTGGGTGACTGTGCCTGCTTCTTTTTGCCCGCATTTTCTCATCTGTAAATTGAGGGCCTGGGTAGGCCCCCGGTCATCAATCTTTGTTTTGTTCAGCACTGATACGTGTGTCTGTCTCTGTAGCTCAGTAGCAGATCAAAGCAATCACATTCCATCAGGAAAACTGCGATCACAAACTTGCTGACCAAGTGTAGTTGGGGAGATGAGCCCCAGATGGGTGAGGAGACTTGTGTCTGGTGACAGGTGACCACAAGTTTATTATTGCACTGCTTTCTGTGCAGTGTCAATTAACTGTCAATATTACATAAAGATTTACGTATACAGTATTGTGTTTTCAAGTCAGAGTTCATATTCTTTTTATAAAAGTTTTATTTTTATGGGGCTGGAGAGATGACTCTACAAGTTAAAAGCACTGGCTTCTCTTCCAGAAGACCTGGATTCAGTTCCCAGAATCCACAGTTGGCTCACAGTCATCTGTCACTTCAGTTTCTGGGGATCCAACACCTTCTTCTGGCCTTCATGGCACCAGGCATGGTACACAGACATACATGCAGACAGAATACTCATACACATAAGTCTAAAAACTATTTATAAATTCATATTTACTCATATTTACCATTCTGTGTGTGTGTGTGTATGCAATGTGTTCACAGTTGCCTGAGAAGTCCAGAAGGTGCTGGATCCCTTGAAGCTGGAGTTGCAGGTGGTTGTGAGCTACCTGGAATGGGTCCCCTACAAGAGCCCCAACTGTTCTTCACCTCCAAACCGTTTCTCCAGCTCCCAGGGCTCATGCTCTTAAACAGATGGCAAAGACACAATCTACAAGTTCAAGAGGAAAGAGCCAGAGAAACTGCTGTAGTTCAGCTTTGGGAAGGTCCATGAATTAAGGCCTAGTCCCTAGGGCCCTACTTTTGGAAGGCGAGGTGGACCTAGTGGAAGGAAATGAGGTCATTTGAGTATGCCTTCAATTAGACCAGGGAAACCCAGACACTCTGCTGTCTGGCTTGTGATTTGAGCACTTGCTCTGATACACACTCTCACCATTCCCACCCACTGCCCCCACAGTAGGCACAGTTTGGAGTTTGAATCTTTAAACTGAGAGCTAATGAAACTTTTTCTCTTTAATTGCTTCAGGTATTTTATTGTAGCAATGCAAAGTCGACTAACACAGAAGCCTATGTTGATTTGCACTGAGCTATTCTTCTTGTGATCATTTTCCTTATTGGAGTATTATGTGTTTGTGTATGTGTGCACATGTGCATTCAAGTGCTTGTGCATGTGTGGTCGTATGTGTGAATGCCAGAACTCAAGATTGAAGTGTCTGCCTCAACCACTCTCCAACTTGTCGAGTCAGGGTCACCCATTGGCCTCTTGGCGAAGGATGCATGTCAGTTCTGCAGCTAGGACACTGCTTATGCTGGTTAGGTTTTGTCAGTTGGACACAAACTGAGTCACCTAGGAAGAAGGAACCTCACTTGAGGGGGTACCTCCATCAGACCGGTAGTGGGCATCTCTGGTGCATTTTACTGATGGTTGATGTGGGAGGGCCCAGCCCATTGTGGGTGGCCTTACCCCTGGGCAGAGGGTCCTGATGTATACAAGAAAGCAAGCCGAGCAAACCACAAGGAACAAGCTAGTAAACAGTGTTCCCCCATGCTCTCTGCTTCGGTTCCTGCCTTCAGATTCCTGTATGACTTCCCCTGATGACGAATGGACTGTAATCTGTAAGCCAAACAATCTGTTCCTTCCCAGGTTGCTTTTGCAACAGAGAAGTAAAATCAGGCACTGCGGGTACTGGCAATCCATCTCAGGCCCTCCCACTAGCCCTGGAAGCATTTTTCTAGCTGGCCTATCTACCGGTTCACATCTTGGTTTTTGGGAGGAAGGGACAAGAGCTGGAGGTTAGTTTGAGACAGGGTTTCATGAGGAAGCATAGGCTGACCTTGAACACATTACTAGCTAAGAATGATATTGAACTTCTAATCCCCTTATCTCCTCCTGCCAAGAACTGGAATTACAATTATTATTGTCCCTCCACTCTTGGCATTTTTAATTTTTATTATTTCTTGGCTATGGTTATTCATTAAAACATTGTCACGGGCCAGGTGGCTGTGGCACATAACTGTGATCCCAGCAGAGGCAGGTGGATGGATCTTTGTCAGCTCAAGGCCAGCCTGCTCTACAGAACTAGTTCCAAGAACAGCCAGAGCTACCCAGGGAAACATTGTCTCAAAAAACCAAAAAAGAAAAGAAAGGAATTTTGCCAGAACACTTTAATTGTATTTGACTTGTAAGTGTGTGTCCCAAAGAACTGAAAGGCGGGACTCCAGCAGATGCTTGTCCGCTGAAACCTGACAGGAGGTAACTCAAGTGTGTATCAACAGATGACCGGACAGGCAGAGCGGCATGCCCATACGTAGTGAAATGATTCAGTGTGAAGAGGAAAGGGGACTCTGAAACACACAACCACACAGGTGAGTTCTGGAAACACAATGATGGAAATAAGGCAGCCATGTATTAAATAAAGCAGAAATAAGGGTCAAATTCTGCATAATTACACATTCATAGGATACCCAGGGTGGGTCAAGTTTAAAGACTGGAAGTTTCTGCCACTGGTGGGAGGAAGACTGGGGAGTTCGTGTTTGGCAGGGAGCTACAGTTTGGGAAAAGAGAACTGCCCTAGAGATGTATGATGGGGACAGGCATACGGAAATGTGACTATACACAATGCTTCCTCTGAGCTGCGCAGGAAAAATGGCGAAAATGCAGCCAGGTGTGGTGGTGGTGGTGTGCTTGTTGCCCCAGCTGCCTGGGAGGCTGGCACAAGGTCACTTCAAGGGCAGCAAGAGTGGTGTTTGTGCAGGAACATCACTGGGGCAGTACCCAGTGAGGTCTGAATCTCATTTTCATTTTCTTGCTGGACGTACAGCTCTTCCAGGATGTATTCAGTTCCCTGGGCTGTTCGAGGACAACTCCATGGAGGAACTGGCACCTTAGCCTCTCTAGGTCTCCCAAGAAAGATTGCACTTATCCATTTGAAAATTAAGGGAAGCCAGAAGGCAAAAGCCATAATCAAGGCACTGAACCGGGAGTGGTTGCTCATTGGCAGGTGGTGCCTCTTGCTGTGTGGGCATCAACCTTACTTTTAGCCAAATCAGCATATCACGGCACATCAATATTGCTGTTTTTAATTGTAATGATTTGGTAGCTTGCTTTATTTTCAATTTGCAAATTATTTGGCTTTTATGTTTTCAAGGGGCCTTTAAACACCAGTTTATACGCAACTTCATATTTATGTGAAAGTGTCCCTTACCACTGGGCAGTGGGGCACACACCTTTAATCCCAACACCGGGAGGCAGAGGCAGGTGGATCTCTATGATTTCAAGGCCAGCCTGATCTAGAGAAAAAGTTCCAGGGCAGACTCCAAAACTACAGAGAAACTGCGTCTCAAGAAAAAGAAAGAAAGAAAGAAAGAAAGAGAGAGAGAGAGAGAGAGAGAGAGAGAGAGAGAGAGAGAGAGAGAGAAAGAGAGAAAGAAAGAAAGAAAGAAAGAAAGAAAGAAAGAAAGAAAGAAAGAAAAGAAAAGAAAAAGAATAGTGGGCCGGAGAGATGGTTCAGCAGTTAAGAGCACTGACTGTTCTTCCAGGAACTGGGTTCAATTCCAGTACCCACATGGCAGATCACAATTGTCTGTAACTTCAGTTCCAGGGAATCCAACACCCATGTATACCAATGCATTTAAAATAAAAATAAATTTAAAAGAGAAGAAAAGTAAGAGACAAAAGGGATTTTTTTTTTTTTTGGAGCCTGTCCTGGAACTCCCTCTGTAGACCAGGCTGGCCTCGAATTCCCAGAGATCCACCTGCCTCTGCCTCCCAAGTGCTGGGATTAAAGGCCAGGCGTGTGCCACCACCGCCCGGCAGGGATTTTTTTTTTTAAATAGCAAATCACCAGAGAGAGGAATTCTCCCTTCCCATGTGATCTAGTGGACAAGGCAGCTGTGTCCCCAGGTTCTCCAGGCTGCACCTCACTGTCCACGTGAAGAGTTAAGGAGGAATCAATGCATAATCTGTGGCAAGGGTCCCCTAGTTTCTTATGATTCATTAAGCCCCAGGCAGCAGTATGTGGCCGTGTTACAGACCTGAGGAGCAGGTGAGGACAGGAGGGAACACGGATGCAGCCTTTGCGGCTATCTCTCCTGCTGGAGTTCCTTAGTCCCTTTGTGAAGGTCTTTCTGCTGTACAGGCCAAACCCACAAGTCAGTTGCATAAAGAAACAAGAATTTGAGAAAAGTGATAGGGCTGGCTGGTCACTGCTCCATCAGCTTCAGCTGGGGGCTCTCAGACCCTGTGCTGGGCTCCTCAGAAAGCCCATCTACCTCCTGCTGGGTGATCCCTGTGGGTGACAAGGATTTAATCCCAGCACTGGGGAGGCAGAGACAGGTGGATCTCTGGGAATTCGAGGCCAGCCTGGTCTACAGAGGGAGTTCCAGGACATCTAGGGCTCCTACACAGAGAAACCCTGTCTCGAAAAAAATTAATAATAATAATTAATAAAATATCCGGGCGGTGGTGGCGCACGCCTTTAATCCCAGCACTCGGGAGGCAGAGGCAGGAGGATCTTTGTGAGTTCGAGGCCAGCCTGGTCTACAAGAGCTAGTTCCAGGACAGGCACCAAAAACTACAGAGAAACCCTGTCTCGAAAATCAAAAAAATAAAATAAGATAAAAAATTTCTCCAGCACGGATTTTCCTCTGAGCTCCTAGGACAGTGGTTCTCACCCACCCTAATGCTGGAGTGGTGACTCAGTCATAGAATTATCTGATACTCGAGATATCTGATATGTGACCTCAAAGGGGTCTCGACTGGCAGGTTGAGCATGGAAGCCCTGTTGCTCACTGCCACCTGACCTAATCTTGGCATCCCCTTGGAAGTGATTACCCCTTATCTCCTCTCAGAGTGCTGCCCACAGAAGCAGGTTCAAGTGTCTTACTGGAGAATCTCAACCACTTCTCAGTGGAGATGAAGTTCTGCAAGAAAGTATCAGACTGGACAACTTCCCATGCCTACTTTGAGGAGGAAATGGTGCAGTGGGTAGCTCACAAAATCCTTGTTAGGGAGAGAAAGAAAACCACTGTTTGTACTGATAAGGGATTTTCCTTTCTTTTAAAATACACCTCTTTTTTATTGTTGTTGTTTAGGTTTTTTTGTTTTGTTTTGAGACAGGGTTTCTTTGTGTAGCTCTGGCTGTCCTGGAACTCACTTTATAGACAAGGCTGGCCTTGAACTTACAAAGATCCACTTGCCTCTGCTTCCTGATTGCTATGATTAAAGGCGTGCACCACCACCGCCCAGCTTATTTTTAATGACTTATTTTTCTGTGCATTTGGTGTTTTGCCCTCATGTATATCTGTATAAGGGTGTCAGATCCCCTGGAACTGGAGTTATAGACAGTTGTGAGCTGCCATGTGGGTGCTGGAAAACCAGGTCGTCTGGAAAAGCTGTCAGTACTGCTGAGACGTCTCTCCAGCCCAAGGATTTTCTTCTATCCTTCCTTCCCCGTTGTCTGTCTCAGACAAGGTTTCCTGTAGCCCAGCCTAGTCTCGGACTCATTCTGTAGCATAGGATGACCTTGAACTTCTGATCCGTCTGCACCTACTTCCTGAGAGCTGGGATTACAGGCATGCTTCACTACACTCAGTCTGTACGGTTTGGGGGTTAGGGTTCACAGCTTTGTGCTGGGCAAACACTGTACCAACTGAGCCCCAGCCTCAGCCCTAGTAAATGATTTTTTTCACTTCACCTTTGAGCCAAAAATGCAATTAATAAATAATGAAGTTGATCCTTAGGTAGGGAGTGGAAAGAAAATGTGTGAGGACAGCCGGGACTGGGATGTGGGGTGAAATAAGTCTCAGTGTGAGGACAGCCGGGACTGGGATGTGGGGTGAAATAAGTCTCAGTGTGAGGACAGCAGGACTGGGATGTGGGGTGAAATAAGTCTCACTGTCTCTGTCTAACCCTTCATAGATTGGTAAAGCAATTGAATGAGACAATATGAGGGAAAGGGAACGTATTGGGTATTTTTTAAGATGTGAAGTTCTATCCAAATGATGACCATTGTCCAATTCAGTATTTTAAAAGTCAAAACCAAACTGAGAATGCCAATTATACAAGTCCAGATGATGTCTCCTGGCTGGTCCTCATGCCGGGGGTGACAGGCAGAGGGGCCTTGATGCTTCTGCAGGAAAGGGTGCAGATACAGCCAGAGATGTTGGTGCTTTGTTTTCAGGTTGGGGAATGGCACATCAGAACTTCCTATTTATCTTTCTAATCATTGTGTATCTAAAGTATTTAATTATAAATTGGAAAAAATCAATCCTGGCCCTGACTTTCTAGATAATTTATTAATGGCATTTAGCAGTGAGAATTCCGTTAGGATTCCTTCCTAATGACTGAGAAGTTTCTAGGGTGTTGGTGCTGTTAGTTAGGGCGTATCTTCCCTAGTTAAGCAGTCAGTCTGTGGTTCAACATTCACAGTGGGTACATATAGGTCTGTGTGGGTCTCTGACACTCACAGTGAGTTCATAATAGGCCTGTGTGGGTCTCTGACATCACAGTGGGTTCATGTAGGCCTGTGTGGGTCTCTGGGTGTGGGATGATTCTGTTTTCTCCTCCCAGACCTCAAAGGCTTTACTTCCTTGTCTTCCCATGGTTGTGTGTTTCTAGTGAATATGAGACAAATTTTGGCAAAAGTCCGAAAACAAAAGCTTGGCATTCTGCTTGTAGCCAAAGCATCCCCGTAGCTCATAGTGTTCTTGTCCCTGTGTGGAGAGTGGGTGCCTGTGAAGGTGGTCGAGCCCCCAGATCCAGGCAGCTGGAGCTCCTGTGCCTATGCGACAGTCAACTGGCACGAAGAGCCATCCAGCCTCATAGCAGGCTCCGTGCGAAGACCAGACAAGCTGTCATGATTCTGAGTAGCCGTAGTTTGTGCCTAGACTTGACTTAGTGGGTCCTAACAGTTTCCTGTCGCACGACCCCTAGAATCACCTCCTGGCTCTCAGGTTCTCACGCACTGCCTATTCTCCAGGGCAAGGAACCCAGAGAGGAAGCACACAGACCTGCAACCTGCATGATAGTGATTGAACACTACTAAATCTGTGGTTCTTCCGCTCCTTAGATACAGGTTCTTAAACTGAATCCCTGCTTCAGGAAAGCACTAGGCCTCATCCTTTGGGGTGTTAGAAAGTCTGTGGGCATGTTTTAAATGTCTACCAGATCCACGTACTTAAGATTTAACTGTTAGGAATATTCTTAAGATGAGCCTCTCTGCCAATGCAAATAATTCCAATCAGACCAAATTAGACCGAATCAATGCCCATGTTTACTGCAGCTCCCAGGTGGCCGGGAAAGCATGGTGGCGGGGGGGGGGGGGGGTGTACATAAAACCCAAAGACCATGTGTTCTTTTTCTTGGTAGCAGCCTAAATAGCCTGTGGGAGTGGTCCTGATTCTCCCTGGGGAGGAGTCAGCGCTTGGCGGGCTTTTCCTGAGGGGGAGTCCAGACCAAGGCAACTCCCAGGGGGAGGGGGCTTGAGATGGAGCTTTCTGTTCCATTGGTGCTCCATTGGCACCCCAAGGATGAATGCCAGGAGTTGGGGTGACACTTCCAATCATCCCTGACTCCTTGGATATAGGGATGTCAGAAGGCTGGGGGATCACTTTCAATCAAACTTTAACTATATACACAAACTGTCAAGCATTAAACTGGCCTCCTTAACAAACTAGAAATAGGTTATCATCTTGGGGAACACTCAAAGGGCAGGACCCAGGGGCACCTGGTGCATTCACAGTGGTGCCTGAGGCTTGAACCTCAATTGGGAAAATGCCTCCAGAAGATCAGACTGTAGTCAGACATGCCTGCAGGTCATTCTTCTAATTAGTGGTTGATGGAGAAAGGCCCAGCCCATTGTGGTTGGTGCCATAGCTGGGCTGGTGGTCCTGGATTCTATTTGAAAGCAGGCTGAGTGCTGGGCGGTGGTGGCACACGCCTTTAAACCCAGCACTTAGGAGGCAGAAGCAGGCGAATCTCTGTGAGTATGAGGCCAGCCTGGTCTACAGAGCTAGTTCCAGGACAGGTAGAACTGTCTTGAAAACCCTGTCTTGAAAAGGAAAAAAAAAGAAAGAAAGAAAAGGAAAACAAAGAAACAAAGAAAAAGAAAAAAAAAACAAAGAAAAAGGAAAAAAAAAACAAAGAAAAAAAAAGGAAAAGAAAGCAGGTTGAGCAAGCCATAATGGGGAAGCCAGTAAGCTGCACCTCTTCATGGTCTCTACGTCAGTTCCTGCCCTGTTTGAGTTCCTGCCCTGACTTCCTTCAGTGATGGACTATGATATGGAAATAGAAACCAAATAAATCCTTTCCTCCTCAACTTGCTTTTGGTCATGGTGTTTTATCACAGCAATAGTACCTGACTAAGGTTACTGACTAAGACAACTCCAAGTCTTTCATGCTGTGTTATCCTCAGTCTTTTTTTTTTTTTTTTTCTGCCTTTAATGCTCTAACCGGTTGGTTATTATGACCCTGGGGGGTCCCCTCCTCTCTCAGACTTAGTTCCTAGTTCCTAGTTCCTAGACTATTATTAACACCACTACGGGGCCAGACTCCCCCATAGGGGTCTCACTTTCTGGGCAACTGTTTCTCCGTTTGCATCAGAACTGGTCAGCGTGTCACATTCTTTCCCAAGAAACCATAATGGGAAGCAGTTCGGCCCCTCCCTTTGCTTCCTTCAACCCAGCCCATTGCTGCATTGCCCTGTGCCATTACAGTCTCTGGAAACAGTAAACAACACCCTCTTGTCACTGTCTGAGTCACTAATCTACTTGCCCTTGAGTCAAATCTCAAAGAGCCGCTGCGCCTGGCACTCTTCACCTCAGGGTGCATAGCCAGGGCCTCAGGAGGCCTGGACCACTGAGACCTTGCTCAGTCACCATTGGCCCACCACATGGCCTGGATGCCCACCGCATGCATGACCTGGACACACACAAAACACTTTCCCCAAAGTCTTGGATATTTCTAGATTTCTTCAGCTCGTGGCTCTTTTAACTCCCACTGCTACCTCTTCCTTGGCTCTTACATGAACTCCTTGTATCAGAAGAGATTTACTGCCCTAACTCTTCTGTATCTCAATTTAATGAAAATGTTAAGGATACTTTGATGGTCTTACGCCAGTGTAATTTTAAATAAAATGTCCTCACTCTTTGGCAGACTCTGCCACCAGATGTTTAACTATCAGAAAGTACTTAAGTGAAGTGCTATGATTTCAATATTGTCTAAAGACAATCAGTATGTTTTATAGCACCCCCTACCCTAGTAAACAAAAAAAATTTCATGGGCATCTTTGAGGGAAAGCCTCATCTCCACCGCCAGAAATTGAACCCAGGTTTCTGGTGGGTTCACAGAGCTGCACCTTGAGGGAAACGCTAGGCTCTGGAGCTCCAGAAGAATTGGCCCCAGTCCTGAGTGCTGTGCTTCCAAGCTAGGAAACCTCTTGCTTGACTTTCTTTCCGAGCTTTGGTTCTTTGTAAAAGGTGGTGGTCCTCGTTACCACCTAGGATTGCCATCAGGGAGAAGCAAGTGAGAGTCTGTAACATTTGCGGACCCTCGCAGGACTCCCGAGCTCCTGCGGTGGCTTTGATGCCCTGCCGTTGTTTATATATTCCAGTACCTAGTTACTTCTGGGTGACTCTAGTGGACGCCTGCGCACAGCTTCTTAGAGCTGTGTGCTCTAAGTTTAATGTAGTGCCTTGTTCCTTGTTGGTCCTGTACTCAAAGATGGTGAGGCAGTATCGGGCACTGGTGCTAGGGTTATCTGTTCCCACATATGGAATGGCTGCCAAACACACTCGTCATTGGCTAGTCTCTTTAAATGATTAAAACGATGTTGAAGACAATGCAGAAAAATAGTATCAGTAGATTTGGTAGTTTAAATGCGATGTCCCCGTATTTTAAAGCATTTGAATACTTGGTCACCAGTTGGTGGTGCTGTTTGGTTAAACTTAGGAGGTGTGGCCTTGCCGGAAGAAATCTGTCACTGGGGTTGACGTTGAGGTTTCCAAAGCAGTGCAACATTCTCAGTTTGACATGTCTCTTTCTGTTTCCTGCTTTCAATTTAAGATTTGAGCTCTCAGTTCACCATGCTTGCCTGCTGCCACTCTTCTCTACCATGATAGCCATGACTCCCAATCCTTCCCAAACAGAACTACCAACTGCAGAGCAGGCATTTAAATATATGAACCTATGGGGGCCATTCTTGTTCAAACCACCGCATTCCACTCCATAGTCTTAAGGCCATATCTGTAATTACTCAGCCACAGATAAGGCTGCACTTCCAGATTCTACAGGTGAGCAAGTGCAGATGGGCTCTCCGGCTCGGAGATGCCTGAATGTTAAAGCCCTCCCCCCTCCGTGTGACCCACTCGCATGTGCATGCGTGCTTCCATCCACGTATGACTCGGCTAAACCCTTGCAGGGCAAACTCCAAGTCCCATCTTTGTCCAAAGAGCCTAGATGGCGCTTCCCTTCCAGCTTTGCTGACTGTGACACACTTGTCTCCCTTGGGTTGGTTCCGTTCCTTGTCTGCACTTCTCCTTGGCTGATATCCCATGACGCTGGACAGCATCTTGGAATCTCCGGTAAAATCTATCCTTTACGTTTCACAATTTGCACCCAGGCCTCTCAGGTCTTCTCACCCTCTGGGGGCCTTTGTGCAAGGGACTGCCCTGCCACACAATGCCTGGCCTCACAAGCTCTCCTTAATCACTGAGCAAGATTCCACAACCCCTTTATTTGTGTACCATTCATGACTTTGAAGCCAGAACCTCATGAATGACACGGCTAAGTTCAACCATCAGCTTGGGGGAACCCTGCCACCCTTGAATCACGTTTGTATCGGCTTTGATTTGTCTCACGCTGTTGCTTTTTAGGAGCAGAACATTCCCTAGCCCTTTTCATTTTACAAGCTGGAAGCTTAGCTGGGTGGGGTCTTGCCCAGAGGGTACCCTTCCCTTTATTCCCAAGTAGACCAGGCCTCACCTTAATCTCCAGATCTCTTTCAGCAAAGGCTTGGGCTCCACCATTAAATTTCCTGGTACTCTTTGGTACATTTTGTTTTTTTTTTTAATTTCTTTTTTTGTAAATATTTTTCCTTTATTATTTTATTTTATGGGTATTTTGCTTGTTATATCTGTGTACCACATTCATCCAGTGCCCACAGAGGCCAAAAGAGGGCACTGCATGGATCCACTGACACTGGAGTTACAGGTGGTTGTGAGTCAACATGTGGGTCTTGGGAATAGAACCCTGGTTCTCTGGAAGAGCAGCCAGTGCTCTTAACTACTTATTGTACTATCTCTCCAGACCCTTGTGTTTGAAACCTTCTCCACTAAAGAAATTAATCCACTATTAGCCTCTGCAATTTTTTTCTTTTTCTTTTTTTTTCTTTTTTTTTTTTTTTTTTTTTGGAGCCTGTCCTGGAACTTGCTCTTGTTCCTCGAACTCATAGAGATCTGCCTGCCTCTGCCTCCTGAGTGAGGGGATTAAAGGTGTGCACCACCACCATCCAGCTTCCTCTGGCAAATTTCTTAAACCAGAGGAAGAATGGAGCCAGACTCTGTCAAAATCTCACAGGAATGGTCTCTAGCCCTGTTGCTGTTAAAGTCCTTTCCTCTCTCTGGAGCCTTTTGAGCTGGGCCTCGTCAGCCCTCTCAGCTAACAGTGCTTCCATCTTCCAAGTTCCTACTGAGATGGTCTATTAAGCTCAATTGTTTTCCTAGTCCAAAGTCTCAAAATCTTCCATAGTCACTCCCCCATCTTGCCCCTCCCCCCTAAATACACAGGTCTGGCATGGCAATGTCCCACTTTGGCACTAACTTGTATATTAGGTACTTTCCATAGCTGTGATAAAACACCATGACCAAGGAAACATAAAAATTAGACTTAAGGTTCCAGAAGGTTGAGTGAAGGCATGGGAGCAGGTGGCTGGAGCAATAGTTGAGAGCTCACATTAGATCCACAGGTAGGAGGCAGGAAGGCCACCGGGAATGGCATGGATCTTTTGACATCTCAAAGCTAGCCAACAGCGACACAGCCCTTAGGACCAAACTTCCTAATCTTTTCCAACAGTTGCACAAACTTGGGACCAAGCCTTTAAATACACAAACCTATGGAGGCCATTCTCATCCAAACCACCTTAATGGCTGTTTGTGGGATTTTGACACCTCCAGGGGACAGGTGACTGGCACAGCTTGACTGGCTATGGTATAGTAATTTCCTCAGAGTTGAAACGTTGCACCATGGAGAGAGGTTCTTTAAGGCTCAGAAATTTCTAAATCCACGGGTTGGCTGGGTGACATGCTCTCATGCTGTTGTCCACGGTTTTCCAAACCAGGTCCAATGAAGACGCCTCTCCAGTGGCATCTTTCTTGTGGGCTTTCAGCAGTGTGGGCTGAGCTGGGACTATGAGGGATGAAGCAGCAGAAAGCTGTGGTGGCAAAGACCACGATGACAGCTGATAAAATGTGGTGAACGCCACAACAGCATGGCAGTTGATGGCCCCACAGCTGTAACCAGGACCTCAACGCATAAGCTTGATCCCACTTGGCACCAATTGTGGGTCCAATTGTGGGAGTCTGAACCCAGTTGTTGGCGGTTCAGCCATGGCTGCCCACGCTTGAGTGATCCTGACGACCCCTGGCACTTTGTTCCTGAGCAACAGTGGGAGTCTCAGCTGGCACCCAGCCTCCCAAGTGCAGAGGAGCGAGCGTGTGTTCAACCGTACCTACAGCGGCCGCCGCCGGGCTGTAGAAGAGCAGCTGAACTGTTGGACAGCAGCCGGAGCAGCAAGCCCATTAAAGAAAGCAGGAAGGCTGGAAGAAAAACCTGTAGGCTCAGTCACTGGAAAGATCCAAGAAAATTGTCGAGTTTTCAGACCAAGGGTCTCAGTCTCCCACCTCTAGCCAAGGGTCCCATCCCTGAGGCCGATGCAGGAACACTAGAGGGCTCCACTTGCTGCTGCTGCTGCTGCTGCTGCTGCTGCTGTGTGACTTTACTGCCACAGTTCACTGCTGTCTGCAACAGGAGGAAATGAAAGCTTCTAAAAACTAGCACTTGAAGAGCTTCTCTTTGGCTCTCTAGGACTTCCATCGAGAGGAGCGAAAGGAACCTAGCCAGCTGATTCATGGCAGTGAGTGCACGCAGTTCTTCTCTCTGTGTCTGACTTACTTCACTTTGTGTGGTGCCCTCTATGTTGCTGCAAATGGAAGGATTTTCTCTTTTTAAAGGTTGAATAGTGTGGGTGATGGTGGTGTACACTTCTAATCCTAGCACTCAGGAGACAGAGGCAGAGGCAGGTATATCTTTGAGTTCCTGGCCAGCCTGATCTACAGAGCTAGGGTTAAACAGAGAAACCCTGTCTCAAAAAAGAAGGAGGAGGAGAAGAAGAAGAAGAAGAAGAAGAAGAAGAAGAAGAAGAAGAAGAGGAGGAGGAGGAGGAGGAGGAGGAGGAGGAGGAGGAGGAGGAGGAGGAGGAGGAGGAGGA
>NW_026068056.1:2402305-2426430 GCF_014885135.2 Alexandromys fortis
ATATCTTTCAAAGCCCACCTCTAGGGAGATGCTTCCTCCACCAAGGCCCCCACCTCCTAAAACTCTGCAGACGATGCTACCAACTGAGTACACAACTGGTGCTATCCAGTTTGACACAGACACTTGGGCAGGCAAAACACTCAGGTGAACACTAGCTGGCCTCTGAGAGACATTTCTCATTCAAAGCACCCAGTCTCACAGACTTCCAAACATCATAAAAGTTGGGGCTTTCACTCTGTGACAGGTTTTGTTTTTATTTTTATTTTGTTTTGAGACAAGGTCTGTCTGTAACCCTGGGTTGTCTTGGAATTGACTTTGTAGATTAGACAGGCCTCAAACTCACATAGACCGTCTGAGTGTTAGGATTAAAATTGTGCACCCCTACACCAGGTTTATGATAGGTCCCTTATCTAGCATGAATCAGGCCCTAAATTCAATTCTCAAAAAGCCCACAATAGTTTAAAATGTGTTTCTTAAATTGGAGTGAGAAACGCAACAGTCTGCATTGATATCACTTAGGACCCTGAACCAGTCGCGGGAAAGAAGGTATTGCTATAGAAACTGACCCACAGGAGAGTCAGGGTTGAGACTGAAGGTACAACCAGCTGCAGAGACAAAAGGGCAAAAGCAGATCCAGAGCAAGAACAGTAGTTTCAAGTCCAGACGAGGAAGCAGGTGGACCAGCAGACAGCAGTTGAGGAGGCTGCACCAACAGTGGAGGGCTGAACCAAACTGAACTCCAGGGATAACTGGGAGGTCTCTGCCCACACCAGGAGTCAGACTCGCAGACCTGTGCCATCACAGGTCTAAGTGTCCACCTTGTGGGGTCCAAGTGAGGGAGTTATACGTTTTCTGCAGTCTGGCATGGGGGGTGTTCTCTGGCCTGATTTCTCTGATATGAGCTTAAAGCACCCGTGTGCCCCTACAGTTCTTAGCTCACTCCCATAAATTTATAAGATGATATTTTTTTCTACTCCCAGGTCAGGCAGATGGTAGGGCTTGTGCATTTACCCAGGCCACAGTCATCCTCCACCCTCAATCTGGGGTCAAAAGCTGCTTGTAAAAAGGCACATCTGAAAAACAAAACCAAACCCACGTTTACACAATATGGAGTAATTAGGGGAGGGTACAACCTGATCTCAGGGAAGTGATTATGCTATGGATACTGGGAAAGGTCATCCCTGGCATCTGTAATCCAGAGACCCCAAGGAACAGGTGGTGTGATTCAGCCTGGGCCGGAGGCTGGGGGCTGATACAGCCCTCCTCCTCCCACCCCACCCCCACCCGTACCCGTGAATCAGGAGCTCCAAGACGTGGATGACAGGACGGTGATAGGAGAAGGCTTCCTGCCTTGAGAGCTAACCGATCTACCCTCCCTCACCCTATTGTCAGACCAGCAGTAACTGGAGAATGCTGGCCGGCAGACGTGAGCAGATCTTTCCTTTCGTCAGTCCTGTTCAAATGCTAATCTTTCCTGGAAACGCCCTCACAGACACAACTAAAAATAATGTTTTACTAGCCATCTGGACATCCCTTAGTTTCTGGACAAATAAAATAAACTATCCCCATAGTCTGTCTACACACACCACACCTGCCATGCAGGGTAGTGGTTATTATTTTAGGCTGCATTTAAAATTTGTTATTTTGAGTCCCTCATACACATCTGCAGACAGTTGCAGGAATACTGCTTGCTACAGAAAATGGAGGACCTGAGTGGAAAGAGTTTTTGTTTGTTTGTTTGCTTGCTTGTTTTTGTTTTTTCAAGACAGGGTTTCTCTGTGTATCTCCAGATGTCCTGGAACTCACTCTGTAGACCAGGCTGGCCTCGAACCCACGGAGATCCTCTTGCCTCTGCTTCCCTGAGTGCTGGGATTAAAGGTATATGTCACCATTGCCTGGCTGAGTGGAATGAGTTTTAGTCTCAGTTCTGGGGAGGACAAGTAAGGAGGCGGCAACCAGTCTAGTTCCAGGCTGTGAGAGATCCTGTCTCAAAGGACAAGGTCTAGGTGCCTGAGAAACAACAGCCACGCTTGTCCTAGGCACACACATAAACACACACACACACACATACACACACCATTCATGCCTGTGCACATTCACAGACACAAAAACGTTACACATGTGTTTCAGATATCAGGTTTGGAAATCTAGTTTCTGACTGTGATTACATTTTAAATCAGCATGGCCCAATATCCAAATCAGGGTGACATCGCGTTTATATAGTTATTGTTTGTTTTCTGTACAATTGATGTATAATCTTCTGAAGCTGTGGTTCCTGAATCCATAAGACTGTGTCCTCAGTTCCCCACTGGAACTCTGAAAGCATGGATAGTACTGAACCATAAATATACTGTGTTTTCCCCACACATACTTGATAGGTTTGCACCTTTTCCTTGGAAGAAGGCACTTGACAACTTCACAAGTTCTAAGAGTCTATGAAAACTGATGCAGTAACAAAGATGATTACTAAGTGTCTAATGGGAGGGTAGCAAATGCAATGTGTATATTAGATGGTGGCATCATTCAGATTCTAGGAGGAACAGCACAATTTCATCCCATCATTTAGGTGGGTGCACAATTCAAAACTTGTGAGTTGTTTATATCTGGAATTTTTCATTTAATATTTTAAAATCATAACTGAGTGTAGGTAACCGAAAAGATGTACAAGTGGGAGATGTGTGTTTAGTAAATCCCACTTATTATTTTGAACATAAACCCTATGATATTACCACCACAAACAAGATAACAACACATGCAAAGCCTTCCCCAAATAGGTGTGGGTCACCTTGTCACAAACACATTTTTGTGCAAACACTATCACATCTAAAGATTTTCCTGACACCAGAGACCATTGAGTTCTCTTCTGCCCTGTCCCCAACTCTCTCATCATGGCTCTGTTCTAAATGGAATCTCAGTGCCAGAGTGACCTTTGGGGACTGGTGTTTTTGGTCAGTGTGACATCCTGTCCTCAAGGGCCATCCAAGATGTTGTGCAATAGTTACTTTCTTTCTGATGTTTTGGTTGTTCCCAGATTTGGGCAATTACAAAGCTGCTGCGTGTGCCATATTCAGATGTGGTTTATGTCATAGCCCTCCTCAGGCTTGGACAAATGCATAAGGGAGTAGTTGCTGGCTCATGTGGTAAGACTGTGTTTACATATTTATTAGAAAAAACACCAAAGCGTTTTGCAGGCAGTTCTGCGTTCATTCTGTGTTCTCAACAGAAGGAGAGGTCTGTTTGCATGGCCTCCTTACAGTATGTGGTGGTGCGAGTCTTCATCTGGTTAGTAGGAGTGTGTATCTGTAGGAGTTTGACCTATCTCTTCCCATGGCCTTTTAGTCATTATGTATTCAAACACTATTTGGGGCCCTCTTAATTAGTGCTGTTGCCAGTATAGCACTAAGCTTGCAAGACGGTCTAGAGAGAAAAGTGCTTGCCATCAAGCTTGGTGACTAAACTCAACTAACTTCTTGAACCCTCGTAGCAGTAGAGAACAGACTCTTGCAAGCTGTCCCTCGTCTTTCATGTATGCGTACACATGGACGGGGTGAGAAGTAAGTTAGAGCTGGTGAGATGGTGCAGCAGGTGAAAGGTAAAGGCACTTGCCACCAAGAGTGACTGAGTTTCATTCCTGGTGCCCATATGGTGGATGAAGAGAATCAGCATTGGCAAACTGTGCCCCGACCTCCACATGAACACCACGGGTGTCTGCCTCTCCCCTCCATGGACACTAAATACGCGAAGATGTAATGCTTTGTTTTTTAATTTAAAAAGGGCGTGCCTATCGTGGTATGCACACCTCTAATCCCAGCACTGGGAAGGTAGTGGAAGGAGGATCTCTGTGAGTTCCAGACCAGCCAGGGCTGTACAGTGAGACCTTATTTCAAAAACAAACCATAAATAAATAAACTAGACTGGAGAGATGGCTCATCAATTATGAGCACTTGTTGCAAAGGACCTGAGGTCAGCTACCAGCACCTACATGGGAACTCTGTTTCCATGAGAGCCAATGCCCTCTTCTGGCACACACCAGGCACACATGTGGTACACAGACACTCATGCAGGCAAAATACTCATACACATAAATAAGTCTTTTGGGGGCTGGAGAGATGGCTCAGTGGTTAAGGGCACTGGCTGCTCTTCCAGAGGTCCTGAGTTCAATTCCCAGCAACCGCATGGTGGCTCACAACCATCTGTAATGAGATCTGGCGCCCTCCTCTGGTGTGTGGGCATATATGGAGGCAGAATATTGTATACATAATAAATAAATAAATCTTTAAAAAAATCTTTTGAAGAAAAAAATCCAAAAAGATAACATTCTCAATCATGTGTGCATGGTATATGTATTATATGAGATATATTTATGTATATGTATATTCTATTATTTATGTCATGCATACACAATACACATAACTTACATTTGTATGCACACAGAACATATACTGTATGATATACATACTATCATATGGTACAAACATGTGGATATGATATATATTTCATACATGCCATGGCATGTATTTATGTTTTTGTATGTTTATCAAACTCTATGTATGTGCATATCGTTTTATGCATATGTACATGTATATATACATATGTAATGATATATATTTATGGAGCTTTGTGACATGTATGTGTATATTTATGTTGTATATAATGTAGATTCATCTATATTGCTCTGTGTATAGTTATGTTTGTGCATATGTAATAGTCTATGATGTTTTATACATGTGCATGCATATATTAGATATATGTTCATGTATATAAATGTATGGATATGTTAGGGTATTTTGTGTGTTGTGTATCTATGTGATGATAACTTATACATGCATTTATGTATACTAGATATCCATATTATGTGATATATATATATAGTATGCTGGTGTATAATTTTTTTCCTCGTTATGTTGGTGTATATTTGTGTATCTGTATGAGACTATATCTTAAACATATTTATGTGTATACTAACTATATATTCATGTATTATGTAATTGTATAATTTGTGTTGGTGTGCATTTTACTTTTGTTCTTTTACTTTGTTTTGTTTTTCGAGACAGGGTTGGAGTCTGTCCTGGAACTCTGTAGACGAGGCTAGTTTCGAACTCACAGAGATCCTCCTGCCTCTGCCTCCCGAGTGCTGGGATTAAAGGCGTGCGCCATCACCGCCCAGCTCTTTTGTTATGTCATATATTATTCGTCTCTGAGTTATGGTGCCTCTGCTCAGCGTTAGTAACCTAGTCCCGCACACCTAGCTGGAAGGCGCGTGTGGCCGCCTTCGCCGGGCTTTCAGTCTCCGGAACGTGCGCGACCCCGTTGTTGTCGCTCGGGGGCTCGGCTGACGGCGTGAGGCACGCACGGAAGTGTGGTGCACCCCGCGGGGCCGCGCACGCAGGCGAGCCCGGGGGCTGCCGGGAGGAGCGCCGTGCTATTGATGGCTAGCGCCGGCGCTGACGCTCGCGGGGGCTGCTGGGAGGAGCGCCGCGCTATCGATGACTGGGCCGCGCACGTTCCCGGGGCCGCGCGCGCAGTGCAGGCGGTCACCATCTTGGTTCCGACGGCAGCGCGGTGCAGGCGCGAGTCGGGGCGCCCCTCGCTCGGCGGTGGCGCGCCGTGGAGGAAGCGGCGCGGACAGGCCGGCCTCTAGCGTCGCCGCGCTCGCGCCCGCGGGCAGGGCGGAGAGCGCAGAGCCGCAGGCGGGGCGGCGCGGGACAGCGAGGCCGCGACCCTGCCGGGCTCCGCCCAGCCCGCCGGGCCCGCCCCCGGCCGCTCCGCCGCCTGCCGGGCCGCGCAGATGGGATAGGCGGCGAAGATGTTCAGCTTCGAAGGCGACTTCAAGACGAGGCCCAAGGTGTCTCTCGGGGGCGCGAGCAGGAAGGTGAGGCGGTGCGGCCCGAGGTGTTAACCGAACCCGGGCTGGAGGCGAACGCCGGCCTGTCAGCACCCGGGCGGTGGTGCTCGGCGGGCCGCCGCGGAGCGAGCTCGGGCTGGGCGCTGCCGGGGCGCTGTCCTGACAGGTCCCGAGGAGCGCTGCCGAGCCGTGGAGAGAGCGACCGGGTGGGTCATTCATCGCGACCTCGCCGCGCCGGGCCAGGGGCCGCAGGTTTGACCTGGAAATACACGTGCACCGGCAGTCTCTGGCCTGGGCGTTACACGGTTAGCTGTCCAGCTGTGCGACACAAGGTCGTTGTCCCCCACTCCGTCCTTTCAAAAAGAACTCTTTACGAGCTGTAAACGTGACATACCCGCTCATCACAAGCTTAGAGTGTGTCGCTCTCTGGAACAGCCCAGGGAAGAGTTCCTCGTGCCTCTGAAGTGTGCTTAGTGGAAAACTGGATTTTTTTATCTGAGGAGTGGGCCAGAGGTGCTGAATGGTGCCTCCAGATAACACCATAGTCTAGATTTGGAACTGGAAAACTGGTGACTGGAGAGTGTGCCCCTTATGGTAGCAGGAGCTGAAGTCAAGACTTGCAATTTGATGAGAAATGGAGGGAGTGGTGCAGTGCCTCTTTGTAAAAGACCAGAAGATTGGATGACAGGAAAAAAGAATTTGAAGCCTAAGGAAGATTTGGGTGATAGGGCATTTTGACCAAGTTTTACAGAATGGGACAAAGCAAAGAGAGGGGAGACAGGGTGTAAAAATACAGGGGGAAGCCTGGAAAAAACAAATGTATATACTTTGGAACTACTTTCGGATTGAAGATGAGGATGGATGTAGATTTAAAAGAGTTGTAGTTAAGAGGAATGACTTTAACATTACCTTTGCAAGTTTAACATCACCTTTGCGGTTTTCCATAGCTACTTAATCTAATAGTGGCAATAAAATTATAATCACTTCAGTGTTTGTTCATTGCTTTATCCTTTAGAGCAGCTTTAGGCTACAGGACAGTGGAGCAGGTGGTAGAGTTCCTATGTCTTGATGAGTTTTTTTCCTGTGTAGTATTGTTAACTGAAGTCCACAGTACTCTGACAAATGACTACTATAATGATCTAACCCTAACCAAGCATCATACAGAATAGTTCCATTGCCTTTGAACCCCATTGTTCTTTGCCTAGCCACTGTCCTAATTCTCCTTACCCCTAAAAACGTCTGATCTTTTTCTGTCTACATAGTAATGTTGCTTTTTCCAGAATGTCAGTGTTGGAATCATATAAAACACAGCCTTAGGCGGGCGGTGGTGGCAGACGGCTTTAATCCCAGCACTTGGGAGGCAGAGGTAGGCAGATCTCTGTGAGTTCGAGGCCAGCCTGGTCTACAAGAGCTAGTTCCAGGATATGAACCAAAAGCTACGGAGAAACCCTGTCTCAAATAAAAAAATAAAATAAAAATAAAAAAACCCACAGCCTTTCAGTATGACTTCTTTCACTTTTATATGTGTTTTTTTAAGGTCCCCCATATCTTTCCATGCCTTGCTAGCCTTATTTATTTATTTGCTTTATCTATATATCTATTTATTTGTGAGTTTTCAAGATAGGATTTCTCAGTGAAACAGTCCTGTCCTTCCTGGAGCTCACTCTGCATACCAGGCTGGCCTCAAACTCACAGGGATCCACTTTCCTCTGCCTCCTAAGTGCATTAAAGGCATGCACCACCACCTGGTTTTTAATTTTTAAATTAAATTTATTTTATGAGTATACACATTTGTGGGTATGAGTGCCATATCACTCCTGTGAAGGTTAGAGAATATCTTAGGCAAGTCAGAACTTTTCTTCCACTATGTAGGTCCCAGGGATCAAACTCAGGGTGTTAAGTTTGGCTATAGTACCTTTACCCACTGAGTCATCACACCAGCCTGCATTTTATTTTGTGTTAATTAATGGTATTTTATATACATATATAAAGGCATATATTTTTAAAGAGTGGTTTGAGGTTTATAGAAAAATGGGTGAAAACAAAGTTTTTAAATATTCCTTCTCACTTCTTACTATTTACTATAGTTTTGTTTCTGGTATTATTATTAAATATTTTCTGTTGTTTGACGTTTGCATATTGTCTTGTTTGTTTGTTTTTTTGTTTTTGTTTTTGTTTTTTTTTTTAAATTTTATTATTTATTATGTACACAATATTCTGTCTGTGTGTATGCCTGCAAGCCAGAAGACTCCATTACAGATGGTTGTGAGCCACCATGTGGTTGCTGGGAATTGAACTCAGGACCTTTGGAAGAGCAGGCAACGCTCTTAACCTCTGAGCCATCTCTCCAGCCCCCTGTTTTTTTGTTTTTTTAAGACAAGCTCTCCCTATGCAGCCTAGGCTCACCTAAAACTTGCAGCAATTCTTCTTTAAGCTGCTCATGTGAACCAAGCCACCTGGCCCTGCAAATTGGGTTCTTGCACTTAGCAATCTGCTTGTCTTTTGTGGCTTGATAACTTTTCTATTTAATATTATTTCATGGTATGTACCAGTTTGTCTTACTCAGCTGTATTATATAATGACTCATGATTGCTTTCAAATTTTGGGCAGTTACGAATAAAGCCACTGTAAACATTTGTGTGTATATAAGTTTTGAATTGGGGTAAATACCAATAAGTACCTTTTTTATTCTTACTGTTTTTCACAACGTTGGGGACCAAACCCAGAGCTTTGAGCATGGTCGACTGTTCGACTGAGCCTTATCTCCAGTCTCTGGTTTTTTGAAACAGGTTCTGATATACAGCCCAGGTGGACCTTAAACTCCTGATTCCTCTATGCTGAAATTAAAAGCAAGTGCTAGGATTGTTTAAATGTGCATCACCACATCTGGCTGCCGTCTGTATGTTTTTATTGTTGTTGTCTGGAGGCAGAGGCAGGTCAAATCTCTGTGAGTTCAAGGCCATTCTGGTCTACAGAGAGAGTTCCAGGATAGCCAGTGCTGTTACACAAAGAAACCCAGTGTTGAAAAACCAATATATTTTTTTTTCTTGAGTGTATATATTCTGAACATTAACTCTTCGTCAAATATTTCTTTATGTCTGTATGCTGTTGCCTCTTTTTGTTGATGGGTTTGTTTGCTGTACAGAATTGTTTTATTTTATAATTTTATTTATTTATTTTGGGTGTATGTGTAGGGTTGTGTAGCAATGTCCTAAATAAAATATTACTGTACTAGAGGGAGGGTCAGTGAAACATGGAAAATAAACAACTCACAACTCTGAAACCTGTTAAGATTCACAGGGTTCCTTCCTGTTTAAGGGTATATAAACAGTAAGGAGATTGTTCAACTTGTTCTGTGGTCTACATGTCCCGCAGAAAGCTCCAGGGATGCCAGTTTTGTGAGGGACCATGATGGGACGAGGTTTTTAGTGATGCAGCTGTCTTTGAACTTTCCATACTCTGTAAGTAATCCAGTAAACTAATTGGTTCATCAAGTTAGACTTCGGTGAAATTGTTTCTTTGGTCTGTTGTTTGTTCAGTCTCTCCAAGAAAAGTTCCACAACGGAGCGTATATTTACGGGATAGTTGTGTATACCACAGTGGATGTGTGGAAGTTAGAAAATACCTATCTACCTTAGTTTGAGGCAGGGTCTCTATTGTTTTTGCTGCCTGACTGTGTATTCCAGCCCCCTTGTTGTGTACAGCCTGTCTATTATTTTTTTTAAAGACTTTAGATTTTTTTTAAAAGGATTTATTTATTATGTATACACTGTTCTGCCTGTATATATATGTTCCTGCAGGCCAGAAGAAGGCACCAGATCTCATTAATGGTGCTTGTGAGCCACCATGTGGGTGCTGGGAATTGAATTCAGGACCTTTGGAGGAGCAGTCAGTCAGTGCTCTTAATCTCTGAGCCAACTCTCCAGCCCTTTAAAAAAAATTTGTGTGTATAAGTGTTTTCCTACATGTATGTTGTATGTGCATTATGTATGTGCTTCATGACTATGGAGGTTAGAAGATTTTAGATCCTATGGCACTGGGGTTCTGGATGGTAATGAAGCATGAAGGTACTGAGAACAAGAACCAAACTTGGGCTCTGGTGTGGGACAATGGTTTATATTCTGTCAATTATATTTAAATAAATGCTGATTGACCAGTAGCCAGACAGGAAGTAGAGGCAGGGCTACAAGATTAGGAGAATTCTGGGAAGAGGACACAGTTCTTTCCCAGCCACAGAAAAAGCAAGATGTGACCACCCCCACTGAATAAGGTACCAAGCCACGTGGCTAACACAGATAAGAGTAATGGGCTACCTATAAGTTATAAGAGTTAATAAGCCTGAGCTAATGGGTCAATCAGTTTATGACTAATATAGACCTCTGTGATTTTCTCTGGGACTAAATGGCTGGGGGACCTGGTGGGACAGAAAACTCAGTCAACAGGGCCCTCTTTGAGAACAAGTGCTTTTATTTTATTTATTTTAAAAATTTTCAAGACAAGCTCTCTCAGTAGTCCTGGCTGTCCTGGAACACACTCTGTAGATCTGGCTGGCCTGGAACTTACAGAGATCCGCCTGCCAAGAAAGGTGCTCTTAATCACTGAGTATTTTTCCAGTCCCAGTATTTTTTTTCTTGTAAGGACTATTGTTTCTTTTTGTATTTTTAATTTTTATTTATTTCCTTATATGTGTGTTTTGCTTGAAATATATGTTTGTGCATCACGTATGTGCTTAGTGCCTGCAGAGCCAGAAGAGGACATTGGATCTCCTAGTATTAGGGGAGCCTCAGGGTATTTTCTTTGGAGGATGCTTGCTCCTTGTAAATTACACTAGACAGTTGTTGCCCTCAGTTGTTTTCTATGGGATTCTGTTTCATTGACTCCTCTGTGAAGCAGAGCTGTTAGTGTCTAGAGGAAGCAATTAAACAGAACCTACTATAAACCAGGATGCTTGAGCCCTGGTCTGTTCACAATCCAGTATGGCACAGAAGTATGCAGTCTCCTTGCTGTGAACTCTGCTGTCTGTACCTGTGGTTGGATGCTCAGGACATGAGAAAGGGGCATTAGGCTCTAAATTTGTCTAAATATGGTTTTCTTTCTTTCTTTCTTTTTTGGTTTTTCGAGACAGGGTTTCTCTGTAGCTTTGGAGCCTGTTCTGGCACTAGCTCTTGTAGACCAGGCTGGCCTCGAACTTACATAGATCTGCCTGCCTCTGCCTCCTGAGTGCTGGGATTAAAGGTTTGCGCCACCACCACCCAGCTTAAATATGGTTTTCTTATGATGTAGCTTCAACACTAATTAATTCTTCTAGTCATGCTAGTAAGCTCTAGTGACTGGCAAATAGTTTGGTGCCTGTGTCATCTTTGTGTTATGAAACAATTTACTACAAAGGATGAAACTGTCAAAAGTACCCTGGAAACTGGCCTATAGTTTAGCTGTGTGCTTTTTTAAATTTTTTTAAATTTTTTTTTTAAACAGTCTCACTGTGTAACCTTGGTTGATCTGGAATTCATTACTTACCAGGTTTTCCTCTGTCTCCCATGTGCTGGATCTAAAGACATGCATTGCCATGCCTGGCATGACGATACAATTTTTACATTTTATTTTATGTGACAGAACGTTTTGCTTGTGTTTATTTGTTTACCACATGTGTGTCTGGTGCCCAGAAGAGAATGTTAGATCCTCTGAAGTTGGAGTTATGGATTATTGTGAGTAGTTGTGTGGGTGCTAAGAATTGAACCAGGGTCTTCTGGAAGAGTAGCCAGAACTCTTAACCACTGAGACTTTTCTCTAGTCCCTGAAACTATAATTCTTGATAATGAGGAAACCATACTGTTGTGAGCTTCCCTTGTTTTAAACATTTATAGGGCTAAGGAGATGGCTCAGGGAGGGGTATGTAAAGTACCTGCTGCACAAGTGTGAAAACCTGAGTTTGGATCCCCAGAACCAGTGTAAAAATTGGGTGTAATGGGTACATGTGTGGAGAACAAGGTGCTCAGCAATTGGGATGTCCATACAAGATTTGTCTTTTGAATAAGTTCAGTTTATTTACACAAATATTCCTTATACTATCATGCTAATATAAAAGTTAAACAGACATCTCATCAAGTAGGGACAATTGTTTGGACAGAAATGCTATAGGGTCCCACTGGGGAATTTTCTCTGGCGAGGGTTCTTCAGACACTTGCAGGCTTGACCCATTTCCTCTGTAGAGTCCTTCAGCTGTAGCAAGCTGGGAGGGTGGCACTGGTAGAGGTTCTTTGTGGGTCTAGCCACAGCACCAGAAGTTCAATGGTTACTGAGGCCAGCACCACTGAGAGTCTCAAGTTCTCTTGCTGATGGGTATCAGTACAGAGGCTAGAGAAGCTGTGTCTCAGGAGTAAGTCTAGAGACCATTAACCAAGTCACAGGAAATGGCCTTTAAGTTGTGTTCTTATAGCATGCCTGTAACTAACCCTAATAATTGGGGGAGAAGGGACAGATGAATCCACAGGACTTGTTGGCTAGCCAGTCTACCAAAGCAGGGAGCTCTGTGTTCAGTGAGAGGCCCTGTCACAGAAAGAAAGAAAAAGAAAGGAAGGAAGGGAGGGAGGGAGGGAGGGAGGGAGGGAGGGAGGGGGGGGGGGGGGGGGGGAGGGGAAAAGAAAAGATAGAGGTAGAGGAAGATACCCAAAGTTGATCTGGTCGACATATGTGCATGCACAGGAGAGTATATTTGCATGCATGTTCACAAACATATAACCTATACATATTTCCAATTTCTAATTTAAAAGTGCGTGAGTGTTTGCAAGTTGTGGTATTTGTGTGAGTTTCAGAGGACATCTTTTGGGAAGTGGTTCTGTTGGGAATGAAGATAAAACAAATTCAAGAGAGTAGTGAAGGCTGGGTATGGTGGTGCTTGACAGCACTTGGAAGGTAGAGGCAAGAGTATTTCTGTGAGTAAAAATAATAAATAGGCAGATCTGTGAGTTTGAGGTCACCTTGGTCTACAGAGAACAGTCAGAGTTACACAGAGAAACCTTGTCTTGAAAAAAAAACTAATAAATAAATGAGTTCATTAAAAATTTAAAAAGCAAGGAAATAATTTACATAGTTCAAACAGTGGGAAATAAGATTGTCTACTTATCTTTTCACTCTCCTCCTCTTCCCTCTCAGCTATTTCTTTATTTTAGACTTCGTTACCAGAGGTTGCTTGTTCATTTGTTCGTTCCTGACCGCTCAGACTCAAAATAATCACACAAACTATATTAATTGTAATACTGTTTTGCCAATAGCTTAAGCATATTCCTAGCTAGCTCTTACATCTTAAATTAACCCATTTTCCATTATTTAATATTTTGCAACAAGGCTCGTGATATACTGGTAAGGTTTCAGGGCATCTGTCTTCTTTGGCGGCTACATGGCATCTCTCTAACTTTGCCTTCTTTCCTCCTGTATCTGCTTGGAATTCCCACCTTATTTAATTCTGCCCTGCCAGTAGGCCAAATTAGCTTTATCCATTAACCAGTGCTTCATAGCATACAGAGGAGAATCCCACATCAAGACTTTCCACAGACTTCCAGTGCTGTCCTCTGTGTTTAATCATGTAGGTGTCCACATTCCTTTACTTGTTTACTGCAGTCTGAAGCTCCTTGAGCCCCTCTGTCTGTCTCTTCCCTCTAATTCAACTGGGAGAATGGCAAGGTCCACTTCATTCTTCTGAGTGGCTCTGGGATTGGCTGCAGTGAATATACCCACTGCTGATGGTTTAAATGCTCATTAAAGTTGCTTTCAACATTGATTAGTTTAGGTCTGCATATGTGTGTGTGTGTGTGTGTGTGTGTTTTAATTATTGACTAGTCTGAAACTTGCTGTATATAGGCCTGGATTGTTTGAAATTTGTAGCCACCCTCCTGACACAGCTTTTTAAATGCTGACATTATAGGTGTGTACTACAGACCTTGCAGAATTTTCCCCTTCTCTCTAATTCAAATAATACTTAAGGAATATTCTTGTGACTGTCATTACTGTCTGTAGACTAAATTCCTGGAAGTGAAACTTCTAAGTATGTAGTTTTGAATTGAATAGGTATTTCTAAGTTATGAAACTGAGGAAGTTATGTCAGAGCCTCTTCTTCCTATCTGTCCTATACATTGCATTAGTTAACTTTCTAGATCCTAAACACATATTAGAAATAAGTTCAGAAATAAGAAAGAAACCAACAGACTGAAGAGATGGCTCATGAGTTAAGAGGTCATGCCTTCAATTCCCAGCAACCACATGGTGACTCACAACCATCTATAATGAAATCTGGTGCCCTCTTCTGACATATAGGTGAACACACAGAAGACTGTATACTTGATAAATCAATCTTAGAAGAAAGAAAGAGACCACCATTCCAACTGAAGTATCTGGATGAAACAGACTTTATTCCTGATCAAGAAGGTGTGCTCTGGAAGAGCAGACATACACCGAGACAGGAAGTGCATTTGATATTTATACTAAGGAAGGTGGTGATTGTCTTTTCCTAGATGGCTGAAGTTGGACCTCACTATTTTATTCAGTTGGCTAGTCTGAAAAGAATTGGTGCATAGGAAATGGAGGAAGGGGGAAGGAGTCATTGCTCCTAAGAGAAAAGAATTACTGCTTCTGGCCATCAAATTTCTAGAGTGGAACAGTAGTGGGCCTTTGAGTAATCAGGTTTTGTTGGATGGGGAGGATTAAAACATTTGCAAGTCTCATAAGGCAGTGCAGACAAAAAGATCTTAATTCCTTGTCCTCCTACCTACAAGTTTTATAGTATTAGAAAAGACTCTTATTTCTTTATAAGTTTTTATTCTTCCATAAAATAAAGTTGAAGTTCTTGTGCTTGAAAGATTTATTTTCACTGGGCAGTGTAGTTAACACTTTAATCTCAGCACAAGGGAGGCAGAGGCAGGCAGATCTCTGTTTGAGGCCAGCCTGGGCTATGGAGTGGGTTCTAGGACAGGATTATTACACGGAGAAACCCTGTCTCAAAAAAAAAAAAGTTTATTTTCTATTTGGTGCATATGCTTTTGCTGATTTTTCCCTTTGGCTTTTGCTTTTCATATTCTTTTTTTATATTTACTTATTTATTATGTATACAGTGTTCTGCATGCATGTATGCCTGCATGCCAGAAGAAGGCACCAGATGTGAGCCACCATGTGGTTGCTGGGAATTGAACTCAGGGCCTCTGGGAAGAGCAGCCAGTGCTCCTAACTGCTGAGCCATCACTTTAGCCCCTTCTTATTATTTCCGAGTGCTATGCTATAACAAGTCATGTTTGTACTTTTACAAATATTTGTTTCCACTTTGTCTCGTCTTGAATCTTGGTTATGGCTTGCTTTCTAAAAAACTGAATTAATTCTGTGATCAAATTTATCATTCAAAGCTAAGCTTTGCAGCTCTGTTTTAGGGAATGCCATCCTCCACATTGAGATTTTTAACACCTGGTGGTGGTGGTTTGGTGATGCAGCCACAGGATGGAACTGCATATTACTTTGTGGATTCTGATCGGAATTTTTGTCTGCTGTATTACAGACTGGTTCATTTTCAGCAGCATGGTGAAATTGCACTTTTACTAGTGTGAGTCACTTTGGAAATTAGGGTCATGCCTGTGCTTTTTATTCCCGTTGACTGCTGACCCTGATACCAGTTAGATATTAAAGGAAAGTAGAACTTTTTAAAGTCTGAAGGTGAAGATGGTTGTATAAACACAAGTATTGATTATGACTGGGATGGTTGTGTATCTCTTGCATTTCTGACTCTTTGGAGGCATCTTTTTAGTCTGTGTTGTAAACTTGTTATCTTCAAAGGAAAAACATAAGTCAACAAGTAGATTGAGCTTTTTGAGCAATTTTTTTTTAATGTAGTGACTGAGAGAATGAACTTGTCCTATTATGTACCCCAATTCCAGCGGAAGCCACCCTCATAGGTTTTATCGTGCAGCCATTTCAAGACTTCAGTTGGATCCCATTGAGCTGTAAAGGTTATGGATGCAAAATTGCTAAGTGGGTAGCCTGCTCCCTGAGTTAGGGTTGGAAGTGATAACTAGTGACCAAAGCAAATAAGACAGCCAACAAGATTCTTTCCTCTCTGATGACACAGTTGCAGTCTACTATAGACAGGACCAGATTGCATAGACTCTGTTCTCTAAGGCAGACAGTTGATCTGGTCTCTGAGAAGAAGCAGCCTGTCATAGATTGGATCAATGGCTTCTTTACTGAATAACCAAGACTTCGAAGACTTTTCTAATCCCTAAACTAGAGGAATCTATTGTTGACACATGACCAAAGCATGCTGTGTGTTTGCTAAACAAGAGGGCATGGTCTGGTGTGCTCCAGTATTGGAAAGTATCCAAAATCAAATCTGCTTCCTTATGTAGCAGCATTCCTGATCTTGATGTGCAGGAACATTTTATCAGTGTCAGCATATGGAGTGTCCACACTGGTTAGATGCAGCTCCAGACTTGTGAAGGCAGGCACCTGCTTTTCTTTCACACTGGAAGATGTCAGAGCCCTTCTTTGTCCAGGATTTCTGAAGTGTAGGATTTGTCTGATATGTATTGTTTTTGTTTGTTTTAGTTTTATTCCTAATTCTTCTATTTCTCAAGTGCTGGTATATTACAGTCTTTATTTTTAAAAATTATTTAGGAGCTGGAGTGGGGCTTAACAGCTTAGTTGGTAAAGTGCTTCTCATGTAAGAATGAGAACCTGAATTTAATCCTTAGTAATGGTGGCAATGAATGAACTTAATCCTAGTGCTGGGGAAGTAGATACTGGAGGATCCCTGGGACCTGCTGGCCAGACAGTTTAGCCAAATCAAGGAGCTCTTGGTCCTAATGGAAGACCTTTAATCTAAGAGGCAGAGAGATTGCTGTGAATTCAAGGCAACCCTGGTCTACACAGTGAGACCCTATCTCAAAACAAAACAAGAAAACAAGCAAACAAACAGAAACCCCAAGGTGGACAGCTCCTTCAGAATGATATTTCATAAAAACCTTAAAATTAAATTTCCAGGTTGCAGTGGTACACACCTTTTATCCCAGCACTCAGTAATCAGAGGCAGGTGGATCTCTGTGAGTTGGAAGCCAGGTTGGTCTACAGAGCGAGTTCTAGGACAGCTAGGGGTACATAGAGAAGCCATATTTTGAACTCCCCCAAATAATAATAATTTTAAAATTATTTTGCAAAATGTAGGGATGTGTACCTTTAATCTCAGCACTCAGGAGGCAGAAGCAAGAATGTCTCCGAGATTGAGGTCAGCCAGGGCTACATAGAGAGAAACCCTTCCTCAAAAAGCAAGCAAGCAAACACAAAACAAATTAAAAAAAAGGTTGCTTTTGATTATAATGGAGTTTGAACTGGAGACTTCATACAAGTTAGAAAGGCTAAGATATCTCCAGCTGTCCCCACCAAACTTTTAACTTTTTTTTTTTTTTGATGATCTCATTAAGTTACCAGACTGCCCTTGAGATTACCCTCCTAAATAGCTGGGATTATGGGCCTTTGTCTGGTTTAAAATGTAATCCTAAAGGTAATTTATTTTGTTCATGTGTTTATCACAAGTGTTATACATTTTCCACCATAGAGATGTAAAGGTCTTTTCTTCAAATAAATGCACATACTTAGTCTTTGGTAAGATTATCAGAATAGTCACATTGTGCCCTCTGTGTTGTTCAGAGCTGGAGTTGACAGCTCCTGAGGTTTTATTTCTGTAATGTTTCTGTGATTCCTGGGTTGGTGTTTACAAGGTTTCTTCATTTGTCATCTTTCCCTTGGTAATTATGATATGAAATTGAGGCCAGGGAAATGCTTATTCTTAAACTTTGGGCTATGATAGTATTAGCCTGTTTCAGTGGGTTTTATCTGCAGTAGTTACTGCCTGATACTTAAGACTGTTCTGTCAATTGACTAGTTGTAGTGAGGACGAGATTTTTGGTTTTTTTTGTTTGTTTGTTTGTTTTGAGACAGGGTTTCTTTATGTCACCCTGGCTATCCTAGAACTTGCTCTGTAGAGCAGCCTGGCTTCGAACTCACAGAGACCCACCCGTCTCTGCTGGTATTAAAGGCATGTGCCACCACCACCTGGCAAAGTCAAGATTTTTCCCCGCTGTATTTATTCAGTTATTTTTTTAAGTATGGTGTCATGGAGATAGACCTGGTCCTGTGGATTAAATATAGTATCTATTGTTATTGCATAATGTTGCTTGAATCGTGAGAGAATGTTGGAAACCAAAGCTGGTAGACAGGATCAAGACAAAAAAAAAAATCAAGACAGAACCTGTTAAGGATGAATGTTGGTGGAGGGCAATAAATGCTGTGTGGGATACTGAGTGGGCTTTGGAAATAGGTGAAGTCCACTAATAGAAAGCTTGTTTAGTTAATGTTGTACCTGTGTTAGTTTCTTGTTGATATTCTGGTTGTGTGGGGAAGTCAAGAAGGAGTATACAGACAAGGGAAGGCCAATTTGAAAAAGGTCAGTTTTAAATTAGAGATACTATTTTTTGTAGGGTTTTTGTTTTTGTTTTTGTTTTTGTTTTTTTTGTCTAAAGAGTTTAAAAGGCCAATTTCAAGAACAACTTTTAGTGACACTGAATCCTTTAATAAGTTTAAAGCAAATTGTGTGACCTTTGGACATGTGTTAGATAAAGGCAACCCCCAACTATTTATTTATTTATTATGTATGCAGTATTCTGCCTGCATGTATGACTACAGGCCAGAAGAGGGCACCAGATCTAATTGTGGATGATTGTTAGGTGTTTGCTGGGGTTGGTTGTGAGCCACCATGTAGTTGCTAGGAATTGAACTCAGGACATCTGGAAGAGCAGCCAGTGCTCTTAACCTCTGAACCATCTCTACAGTCCCTAGATAAAGGCTTTTATTTGGAGATTTCCATGACAAAGCTATAGGTTTTCTTTTGCTTTGCATATTGTTGGAGAAGTTTGATTCTATATATTATGTGCTTTGTGTCAATGTATATGCTGTATTTTACCAATTTTCGTTTGTACATATGATTCTTCATATGTCAGAAAAGGCTGGGACTATTAAGTAGATCTTTGGGAATCCCTTTTGGGCCAAAACATTCTGTAATCTTTGTATGATAATGTTTTCAGGCTTGGAATTATAATCCTTATCTTGTCTCTTTTTGGACTTAGGAAGAAAAGGCTTCTCTTTTACATCGCACTCAGGAAGAAAGACGGAAGAGAGAGGTAATAGTTTTGGCTAGTCTGTAGATTACTCTTTACAAACCCTTTTCTGCGACATTTTTATTTAAACTTTGTTCTATAAGTGCATGCATGTATGTTTTGTGAGTTTTAACTTTTTCAACGGTTTTGGATTGTATTAAATTTTACAGTAAGTTTTTCATTCTGGAACCACTGTAGGAAAAGATAAAATGGGCTTAAAGGTTGAGTTCTGGCTGGAGAAGAATATGGGGTTTTGGTTGCCTTTTTTGTTTATAAGAAGGTTTCCAGAAGATCTAGAAAGCCTTAATGTACAGTGTTCATATTTTCCCATATAAGGAGAAAACTCAACTTTAAGGTACTTGTTAACACAAGTTTATAAAAAAGATAAAAGGAGCTAATGCCATTCTGGTTTTTGTTGTTTTCATTTTTTAATGCCTGTTTCCTGCCAGCCTAGCTATGCCAAGCTGGTTTCAAACTCCATTTTCCTGCCTCCTGGATTATTGGAATGCAGTTGTATGCTATTGTATCTTATTTTGATGTTACATCTTTTGGGGATAGTTAACTTCAAACAACTTTAATGGTTAATTATAACATACTATAAGACCTTGCTTTTCTAGATGTATATTTTGGGTCTTGTTATTTTACTTGTTTGTTTATTATTTGTATCTTTGAAACAGAGTCTTTTTACATAGTCCTGGCATGGGTCTTGTTATTTCTGGGTAGCCCGGCAGTTCTAGAACTTGCTCTGTAGACCAGGCTGGCCTGAAACTGCTAGTTCTGCCTGTCTACACCACCTCCCTGGGTCTTGTTATTTCAACAACTCATTCCTGCATTTAATAGATGTTTGGGAGCTTGCGGTTTGTCAGGTTCTGTTGTGTTTGCTTGATACAGATAGCAAACAGTTAATAAACAAGACCCTGCTCTGTGGTGGTGAGTCCTGGGTGACAGTCAAAGACTAAGATGGTATTTAGGGTTGTTAAGACAGTAGAATCATGGCAGCTCACTGAGGAGGTTAAGATGGATGGGCACTGGAGAACAGAGCAGAGTGGGTGATACTGAAAAACTAGAGGTTGATGCCGTTCAGGATCCTCTGCCTAGGGAATGGTACCACCCACATGGAATGAGTCTTTCTACATCAATTAACAAGACAATTCCCCACAACATATGCACAGGCCTACATGTTCTATTTAATTCATCATTAAGACTCTTCCAAGGAGATTTTAGTTGTGTCACATTGACAGTTTAAATTAACTAGCTCGTGAACTAATGTTGAGATAGGAGCGGTGGGGCTGTGTCCCCCGCACCCGGCCGCCCGCATGGCTAGCTTATGCCCGAAACAATTACACGGAAACTGAATTCTACCAAACACTACCTGGCCCGGCTAGTTTCAGATTCTTATTGGCTAGCTCTTACATATTGTTCTAACCCATTTCTAATATTCTGTGTAGCCCACGAGCTGGCTTACCAGGGAGGATCTTAACCTGTGTCTGTCTGGAGCGGGAGAATCATGGCGACTCCCTACTAAGCTTCTTTTTCCCAGCATTCTCTTCTGTTTACTCCGCCTACCTAATTTTCTGTCCTATGAGGGCCGAGGCAGTTTCTTTATTATTACAAGACCCACCTCCATCAAACTAATGACATTTATGGTCAACTAAATTGCTAGAACTGATTTAGCTTAAAATTTTAGGGAAATTCCTATACTTTAAAGCCATTCTCTGTGCATTCCTGGTAAGGGGACCTAGCAATAGCAGAAATTAATTTCTAGCCTCATCACTTTTGACATTTTTGGCTAGGACATTGAGCTGTGAGGACTGTCCTCACAGTAGCATTTCTTCTCTCCAGTTGAGACAGATCACCAGTTGCGTAGTTAAAGTAGCACTCAGTTGAGATTCAGATGCTCAGTCAGGAAAGGTGTTTACTTGTTGGTGTTCTTCACTGTCTGAGGAAGTTCTGTAGTGTGTCCATTTTTTGTGTTTATTTTTTCATATATCTATGATGGGATTGCAAAATGGTTGTAACCGTTTTAGAAAACATTGTCATAGAAATGTTAATTCATTCCTAGGTTTATACTCAGGAAATGCAAGCCTATCTCCTTCAAAAAAGGTGGACATAAGTTTTTATAGCAGGATTGTTCATAATAGCCCACAATGGAAACAGGACAATTGCCAACCAGATGATGTACAGATAAACAGAATATGAGATATGTATATGATCAAATGTTATTTGGCCATAAAAGGGAATGATGTACTAATACATACTACAGTGTGTACAAAGCTTGAAAACACTGTGTCAAATGAAAAAGGTCAGAAAGAAGACAGATTGAGTGATTCCATTGTATCAACTGCTCAGGCTAAGAAAATCCATTGAGAAAAGTGTACGAGTAATGACTTGGAGGACCAGGCAAGGAATGAGGGGTGCCTCCTAAAATAGGTAAGAGATTGTAGGCAGGGACTGCGCATTTGTTTCCTGGCCGCTCAAACCCAAATAATCACACAGAAACTGTATTAATTAAAACACTGCTCAGCCTATTAGCTCAGGCTTCTTATTAACTAACTCTTACATAACCCATTCCTATTATTTATATTTTATCACAAAGCTTGTGGTTTCCCGGTCAGGTTCCGGGGGTGTCTGTCTCCTTTGGTAGCTACATGGCGTCTCACTGACTCTGCCTTCTTTTCTCCTCTGTCTCTGCTTGGAATTCTTGCCTTGTTCTAGTCTTCCCTGTCATAGGCCCAAGCACTTGTTTATTCATTAACCAATAAAAACAACACATATATAGAAAGACTTCCCACATCAAGAGGTTTCTTTTGGGGGATGATAAAATGCTCTCAAATGCCTTTAATCCTAGCTCTCAGAATGCAGGGGCTGGAGGATCTCTTAGTTCAAGGCCAGCCTGGTCTACAGGGTTCCAGAACAGCCAGAAATACAGAGAAAAACCCGTCTCAAAAAACAAAAAAGAAAAAAATAGAAAAGATGGTGGTAATGGCTGTGAAACTCTCACACATTAGAAATATGTTCAGTGATGGGATTGGAATGATGGCTCATTGTTTAAGAACACATAGTACTCTTGCAGAGTTCAATTCCAGTAGGTACATTAAGTGACACAACCACTTGTTAAGCACAGCTCCAAGGGATCCAATGCTTCTGGCCTCCCAGGGCACCTGCACCTACGTGCATATACCCACACATAGGTACAGACTTTTTTTTTTTTTTTTTTTTTGATTTTCGAAACAGGGTTTCTCCATAGCCTTTGGTTCCTGTCCTGGAACTAGCTCTTGCAGACCAGGCTGGCCTCGAACTCACAGAGATCCGCCTGCCTCTGCCTCCGGAGTGCTGGGATTAAAGGCGTGCACCACCACAACCTGGCTTCAGACAGTAATTTAATGAGAATGCTGCTTATGGTGACATACACCTTTAATCCTAGCACTTGGGAGGCAAAGGCAGGAGGATCTCTGTGAGTTTGAGGACATAGAGACCCTGTCTCAAACAACAGCAAAACCAATAATAATAATAAAATGAATTATTAAAATATGTTTGTAATTGGAAGTCTTTCTTCTGTCCCATCCAGTCTCTCTCAACTGGTTTCTCTCCTGACCACCGGTTTTTGCAACTGCTTGCAAAATAATCATTTGGGGGCTTAATATTAATTGTAATTGTTTGGCTGATAGCTCGGGCTTTTTGCTGACCAGCTCTACGTATAAACTAACACGTTTATGTTATTCCGTATTTTACCACAAGGCTCGTGGCTTGTTACCTCACATTTTTCTTCCCCAGTGACTGCTTGCGTCCCTCTAACTCCACCTTTCTCCCCATATCTCTGTTTGGACTTCCCGCCTAGCTATATTCAGCCCTGGCATAAGCCAGAGCAGCTTCTTTATTAACTAGTGGTAATAAAACATTCACAGCATACAGAGGGACATCCCATATCATATGTTCATTAAAAAAATGAATTTTATGGTATTTGGATCATAAAGCTAATTATCAAAAAAATATTTAGTAACTGTTATTTTCACCAGTTCTAACTGATTGTTCCTTCTTTTTTTTCCCTCCATTATTCAGGAAGAAAGACGAAGATTGAAAAATGCAATAATAATCCAGTCATTTATTCGAGGCTATAGAGACAGAAAACAACAAGTAAGTTTGTTTTTAAAGTTGAAATGTTGGCACTTTGTGGCTAAGGCTGACAACCTGAGTTCAATTTCAACAACTCACATGATAGGAGACAACCAACTCTTCAACCTTCACGTAACATGTCATCCATCACCTAAACATACACAAACTAAATAAATATAATGTAAAAATTAAGAAAAATTAACCACATCTGGAGAGATGGCCTAGAGGTTAAAAGCACTGGCTACTCTTCCAGAGGTCCTGAGTACAATTCCTAGCAACCACATGGTGACTTACTGCTATCTATAATGAGATCTGGTATCCTCTTCTGGCTGCAGCCATACATGCAGGCCGAACACTGTATATATAACAAATAAATAGATAGGTCTTTTTAAAAAAGAAGCAAAACATATGAATGTATACAACCATATTCTTAAGAAAAAAAAAAACGGAAAAAATGAACCAGGTGTGTGTACACGTCTAGTGTCAGCATTAGCGAGGCAGAGGCAAGCAGATCTCGTTGAATTCAAGGCTGTCTTGGAGTACATGGAATTCCAGGGCAGGCTATGCAGAGAGATCCCGACTCAAATAAAAAAAGAAAAATAAAAAATGATTTATTTGAAGGGAAGTAAAACTGAGAGGGAAATAGAAGGCTGTATGAGAAGTTATTTTAGATATAGTATTGTTTGTATTAGTAATAATCTGTCTGAAATGAATTTATCATGCCTGCTTTATAGAATTTAGTGTTAATAAATAGTATGTTTCCTAATAAATAATTGTATTTGTTTTACTAAAAAGATTTATAAATAGATGAATTTGGGGGAAATTTTAAGTTTAAGACAAGTGGTAATTACAAAGAAGAAAGGTGTGGGTAGTTCTGTTAGTAGACATTTTGGATCTTTACTGCATTCCAAGTTAGGAATTTTCATTTGTGGCTTATTTTTTAATCTTTTTTTTTTTTTTTTTTTTTTGTGCTTTGGTTTTTT
>NW_026068056.1:2429527-2518591 GCF_014885135.2 Alexandromys fortis
TTTTTTTTTTTTTTTTTTTTTTTCGAGACAGGGTTTCTCTGTGATTTTGGAGCCTGTCCTGGAACTAGCTCTTGTAGACCAGGCTGGTCTCAACTCACAGAGATCCGACTGCCTCTGCCTCCCGAGTGAGTGCTGGGATTAAAGGCATGCGCCACCACCGCCCGGCTTTATTTTTTAATCTTTAACTGGTGGTCCAGTAATCATTTCTTAGTTGTTGGTCACCATACCTATAAAACACTCATTGCTAATCTCCATTGTGACAACTGTGGAGCAGTATGTTGACACATGACTTCCTCTGCTTACAGTATTCCCTCCAAAGGAGTGCATTTGACCGATGTGCTGACTCAGCTCAGCCTGGTGGCACCTTCTGCCTTGCCGATGGTCCCAACCTTACCCTCTTAGTAAGGCAGCTTCTCTTCTTTTACAAACAGAGTGAAGACTCCAAACGTTTGGTGAGTATAGAGATATTTTCACTTAGTTCTATGTACCTATTTTCCATCTCCTTTTGGAGGGAGGGGCATGTGGAAGTGGGGAGTGTCTGAGGAAGCCAGATAACTCCTCCTCAAGTCTACGTTTTTGTTTTTTTTAAATCCAGCTGTAATAGGTAATCTTTGTGTTGATGTATTTTACTTTTCAAAGTCAACATACTTTTTAATTGATTTCTCTACTATGGTATTTTAAGTGTTAAAAAGGATATTGTAGGCACTCATCAGTCAGTGTGACCCACTTTCCTCTGTACATCAGCCTCTCTTTGTGCAGCTGCTGTGAGGTGTATACCCTCATTATTGATTATGTGCATATATAGTGATAATTTACTTCAAATATAGGGTCTCTTTAAAAATGTAATCTCTAAAATATTGCAGGTTTTTTGTTACTGCTAATGAGGGATAGAGAACATTGTTTCGGTGAACAGTGGGTTGTTGTTTTTTTTTTTTTTTTTTTTTTTTTTTTTTTTTTTTTGGTTTTTTGAGACAGGGTTTCTTAGTGTAACCTTGGCTGGCTGTTGTGGAACTAGCTCTGTAGATCAGGCTGGCCTTGAACTCACAGATATCACCTTCCGTTGCCTTAAGAGTGCTGGGATTAAAGGCTTGTGCCACCAACGCCTGGCAGGAACTATTCTTAAAAAGTGGAATGCAGGGCTGGAGAGATGGCTCAGTGGTTAAGAGCACTGTCTGCTCTTCCAGAGGTCCTGAGTTCAATTCCCAGCAACCACATGGTGGCTCCAAACCATCTGTAAAGAGATCTGGCGCCCTCCTCTGGTGTGTGGGTATAAATGGAGGCAGAAAGTTGTATACATAATAAATAAATTAAAAAAAAAAAGCGGAATGCATGGTTAGGTACTTGGTTCACACCTGTAATTCCAGCACTGGAAGGATCAGGAGTTCAAGGCCGACCTGGACCACATTATACACTTGTTGCAGAAAAAAAAAAAAAACAAGCTGGGCAGTGGTGGCACGTACATTTAATCCCAGCACTGAAGCAGAGGCAGGCAGATCTCTGAGAGTTCAAGGCCAGCCTGGTCTACAGAGTGAGTTCAGGACTGGCTCTATAACTACTGAGAAATCCTGTCTCAAAAAAACTAGAAAAAACTAACCAAACAAAAAAGCCCCCCAAAAGACCCCTTGTGTTTCATCTTCCCCAGGAAATATTATGAGACTTTTATATAATTGTTAGGTTAGATATTTTTATTTATTTGTAATTGAAATTTCCAAATCACATTAAAAGGGGATATACAGTGAAAACTGTATGCTCACATGGAGCAAGTACAAGGCAAAGGGGGCTGCTTTGCTATTTATCTAGAGCTTGGCTGTAGTCCTAGCTCTGCAGCCGAACTTGAGCTATGCTGGGGCATGAAAGAACTTTGTATAATTGAAGCTGATCAAGAGAGGTACAAGAGGGACTGGAGAGATGGCTTCGTATTTGAGAGCACAAAATATTCTTCCAGAGAACCTGAATTCAAATCCAAGCACCCATGTGCTTACAAATGTCTATAACTCTAGTCCCAGGGGATCCAAGGGCACTAGGCCCCCATGTGATATACAGACATATATGCAGGCAGAAGGCCCATACATATAAAATTAATTTAAAAAACCAAAGGGGGTTGGGCACAGTAATTAATATGCCCACCATTCTGGACTTTGCTTCTGGGCAGCTGTCTGGACTCCTTTCTGAAGTCCAGGAGAGGAGGAGTAAAGGCACAGTAGCAGACCATTTAACTTGCCTCTCAACAGACTGCCTTTGCCTCAGGGCTCCCTATTCCTGGATATGGAAAGATCTCTAAGGAGCAGAAAACATGTAGGTGTTGTCTCTCTCCAGAGCGCCTTGGTGTGTGAGAGCTCATCTGTAATCTGATTCTAAAGAGGCATACACAGAAGTGTTTCAGAAGCTGGATGTGAAACCTTAGAGTGAAGAGGAGTCTTTGGCCCAGCCCCAGGCGCATGCAAAACAAATAGTTCATGTGCAGATTGTGAAATCCTAAGTAGAGCAAAATGTCGTCAAACACAGTTCATATTAAAGGGGGGGGGATTAGGGTCTGGAGATTAGGTCTTAACCAATGACCTATTGATTAAGAGCATTGGCCACTCTTCCAAAGCACCTAAGTTCAATTCTCAGCACCCACATATCACAACTGTCTATTATTGTCCAGTTCTGGGAACCTGACACCCATGGCAAAAACACAAATGCACATAAAATAAAAATAAATATTTTTTTAAACCCACAGTATAAAAAAAGAAAAATGAGTTAAAACCAGATGCGATCCCAGTACTAGGGATTGTGGCAAGTTCTGACTAACTGAGCTATAAGTGAGACTCTTTCTCAAAAATAAATAAGGAAGTTCAGAAGAGATCGTGAATATTTTCAATTCACTAACAAAAGTACAAGAACAGTTTTCCTGTGACAAAGTCACCTAATTAGTTCCCCAATTCCCACTTGGAAACAAGCAGGATTTTCTAGTGGTACTAAATGCAGACTTAAACATTTATGCCCATACCCCGCCCCCCTTTATTTATATTTCTCTCTCTCTCCTTCTCTTCCCCCCTCCCCCTTCTCTCTTTCTCTCTCTTTTTTTCCAAGACAGGGTCTGTAGCCCTGGCTGTCCTGGAACTTGATCTGTGCTGTGACTAGGCTGGCCTTGAACTCCCTGAGAACCACCTGCCCCTGCTTACCAAGCATTGAGATTAAAGGTGTGCACCACAACCACAGCACAAATATATGTTTTACTGTGACTTTAATATGGTCCTATGCCAAGAGAGGATGTGCTATGACTGCACTTTTTTCCTGTATGTAGCTTACTTTTAACTTAATATTTGCCTTACTTTTTATTGTTTTGTTTCTTTGGTTTTCGAGACAGGGTTTCTCTTTAGTAGCTTTGGAACCTGCCCTGGAACTTGCTCTGTAGAACCAGGCTAACTTTGAGCTCACAGAGATCCACTTGCCTCTGCCTCCCAAGTACTGGGATTAAAGCCTGCCACACTTTTTAATTAATTGGTTTTCTTTCAATCTCTTACTCTATTCCACCTGGCAACAGTTCTATGCTTCATTCTTAGCGCAACTTTTCATAAACCCGGGCTCCCTGTCTTCATGCATTTCTTCCTAGCACTCTCTAGCCTGCTGTTACTCTGGGAAAGCCTTTGTTTTGCTTTTTCTGATTTCTCTGACTTTTCTTGGTTTATTTTCTTATGTTACTGATACTCATTCATCCTTGGTTGACACTTAAGATATATAAGGACAATGTGGGGCTCTGGAGGTAGAGCTCAGTGATAGAGTGCTTACCTCAAATGTGTGAGACCATCCTGTCGTAGGGTTTCTGTTGTTCTGATGAAACATGAAAAACATCTTGGGAGGAAAGAATTGATTTCAATTATACTTCCATATCACAGTTCATCATTAAAGGAAGTCAGGTCAGGCATTCAAACAGGGCAGGAACCTGGAGACAGGAGCTGATGCAGAGACCATGAAGAGGTAACATTAATTGGCTTGCTCTTTATGATTTGCTGAGAAATCCCGGACCAATAACCCCCACAATAGTCTGGGCCATCCCACATCAATCGCTAACTAAGAAACTGCCCTATAGGCTTCCCTGTAGGATCTTTTGGAAGCATTTTCTCAATTGAGGTTACTCTCAGATCACTAGCTTGTGTCAAGTTGACATAAAAACTAGCCAGCGTTACAGAAGCAAACACAAACGAAAAAGCAAAATAGTTTTAAATATTTTCTCATCTGTCTTTAGTAAATAACAAATATTAAGCAAATAAGATATTTAATGAGTACAATTTTTTTTTTCAGTAATAATGGCACATCTATCACTTGTCAAATCCAGGGGATGGCAAAATGACTTAGCAGGTTAAAAGAACTTGTGCCAAAGCCTGATGACCTGAGTTGAATTTCTAGGACCAATATTGTGGAAGGAAAAAACTGACTCCTATAGGTCACTCTAAACTGTAAACACATCATGCCATGGTATATGCTCACGTACATGTGTACACATAAAACATAAATAAAAATTAAATGAAAAAAATTTAGAAAAGATTGTCAAATGAAGACCCAAAGCTAATTCAGAAAGTGTTGAAGATAGTATAATATTCTTAACTACTTTGAGATTTTTTTAATTCACTTCAAATACCTGGTTAATAGAGTAAAACTTTATTCTTGGAGTTCTTACAACTGCCCTCTAGCTTTTTATCATTATAGTTTTATATGTGTTATTTTTATTTGTTAATAGGAGCCACAAAATTTAAGATAAGCCATGTGTTAGGTAGTTTGAAAGGTTTATTTCATGTTGGTTCCCATGAAAATGCATAGGGTGGTTCCAGATCAGAGTGATCTACTTTCAGGCGGTGTTAAATAGGTTTTACAACCAGAAAACAGAATATTAATCTATTTCATAAAAATACAGTGGAGGAAATAGAAGAGAGTTCTTGTTGGGTGTTGAGGTTTCAGTGTCATTTAGAATCTGCCACATACATATGGTTTACAATCAAACCTTGTGAACACAAGGGCAGAATCTGACATTCTGCTTTCCTGAAGTCATAGGTTAGTCATCATTGTTTCTAAAAGAGTGACCAGTTCCTCTGACCAGCCCAGTTATGTGATTGTCCTTGGACTGGGAGCCCTGTTATTGCCTTCATGTGAAGAGTGTGTGGGAGAAATTTCCCTTTAGTAAATCTCTGTGTATAATATAAAAATAAAACAAAAAGCCCTTAAATAGTGCATGGAGTTAGGGAAAGGAAACAGAAAGGATGTTGAAGGAGACTGCAGCTCTGCATACAAGAAGGGCAAAGAATTGTTCATGCAACTTGAGGGAAGTACTACATTCCCTGTGTGGTGTTCTGGTGGATTGTTTCCTTTTGCTTATGACTTGTTTTAAGTAGAATGAGCTTTATATATTCTTGGTTTAGAGACTAATGTAGTAGTGTATATTAACATTGATGTTATTAAGATGGAGATATACAAGCCTGCTAAGAAAATTTTGAGTTAAAAACCTTACTCTTTATCAAGTTTTGATTAAAGTGTAGAAACCATGTAAAGACATTTTTTAGTATTATGTAAATAATCAAGCAAATTTTATGGGTTATTTTTATGTTTTACTCTTACAGATATGGCTATATCAGAACTTAATTAAGCACAGCTCTCTGTTTGTAAAGCAGTTGGATGGATCAGAGAGACTGACCTGCTTATTTCAAATAAAAAGGTTGATGAGTCTTTGTTGCAGGTAAGTTTTTCATAGTTGGAATCTTAAAAATGTGTGAGATATCTTTAGAATTTAAGTGGTTTGGGAAACAGCTTTGTTTTTGTTTTATTGGTTTCCTTTTTTTTTTTTTTTCTTTTAATGTGTATGGCTATGTGCCACGTACATGCCTGGTACACAAAGAGACTTGAAAAGGGTGTGAGATCCTCTGGAACTGGACTTACAGAGTTGAGCTACCTTATGGGTGCTTGGAACTGAACCTCAGTCCTCTGGTAGAGCAACCAGCACTCTTAATCACTGAGCCATCTCTCTAGCCTTATGATTTTTTCATTTTTTTTTTTTAAAGATACGATCTTGTTTTTTAGCCCAGGCTGACCTTGAATCCAAAGCAGTCTTCCTGCCTTGGCCTCTCAAGTGCAGTAGTAAAATATAGATACCTTTTTCGAAAGACATAGATGTTAGTTAGTACGGGGGGGGGGGGCATTAAAAAAGGAAAGAGAGGATGTGAGGTACCTCATCAGAAAGTCTTTGTAATGAGGTCATTTGGAGGTCAGGATGGTTCTTGATGTGCTAGGTCAGAGCTAGCCTGTAGAGGAGAGCCAGTGCAGATTTTTAAGCTTCTTGGCTTTACGTTAGCAAGCGGGGAGCCAAAGGAAAGCTTTGATCAAGGTCACACAGCGTTAATTTTTTTCTAAAATTTTCAACATAAAAGAATTTAAAAAAAAAAAGCCACACCAGGTGCCTGTTCCCTGTTGTCTTGAGTCAGCAGTTCTTTTTTGTTTGCTTGGGTTTTTTTTGTTTTTTGTTGTTGTTGTTGTTTGTTTTTTGAGACTGACTATGTAGACCAGGCTGGCCTTATGATTAATTAAGGTGTGCATCACCGCACCTAGCATGGGATGATTTAACTGCAGTCAACCAGTTGAATGTTTTGCTGAACCATTGTAATTTCTGTCTCATGGTCACTCTATTCCCCAGATACTCCCATATCCAGTTCTAGAAAGAAGGGTCCTAATATAAACCCCAGTGTTATGATCACTTTGAAAATGATTAAGATTGATGTTGCCTGAATCCAGAGAGTCCAAGCACCTAGGTTGACAGACCCAGTGTAGCATTGGGTGAAATGCTCAGTCCGTTCTCAGGTTCTTGAGACAGAACCTGCAATGATAGAGTATACTGATTCTGTATCCAGAACTATGCCCTCCAGTGTATACTTTGAGGATGTGTTGGAAATGACTGAAGAGTAGTGATAGCTGAATCTGAAGGTATGGGCTACAGGTTAGTCACTCTAGGCAGCAGTGAAGCCTGGGGCTTTGATGAAGGTGTGTTCAGGGGTTTTAGAGACTATGGGAACTTTAACCTAGGTGAGTGAAGGGTTTTAGAGACTATGGGAACTTTAACCTAGATAGGACTCTAATGACTTGTGTGAAAGATAACAAAAGACTGGCGGGGGGGGGGGGTGCTGAAAAGAGCAAAAGGAACAGCTGATTAAAACTGAGGTGGAGCAGAGGGATAGGTCAGAATGAATACTTTCATCTAAGCCTCAATGAGGTTAAAGCCAGATTCTCAGATGAGTATGGGTCAGGTCTTAATGTTTCAATGTGAGGCTGTCTGGATGCTGTAGCTGACTCAAATCTGCTTTCTCTTCCTGATTGAAATCTTTGCTTTCTATAGCCTGGTTAGTGTTTGGTAGGGCCTATGGCTCTGTCAAATAAAGAAGCAGCCTGTATGAGCTGGGCAGAGTGCTCTGGAGCCTGTTTGGAACTATCTTAGTTATTCATTTTCCCCCTCAGCAATACCCTTGGTCTGCTGCAGCAGTGAAATATGGAGTAGCAGAAGCATCCATAGAGAGAAATAGATGAGGAACAGATTAAGGATAGTATTTGGGGAAAAAAAATCATACCTGGTCTTTTGAGGAGTTAGCCTTGATGGTACAGAAGGAAGACTTTCCAAATTAAGAGAAAAGAAAATTATATAGTTCCAGGTATCGGAACATGTAGCGGAGAGGTAAAAAAGAACAGTTTATACTGTCAAGAGGCAAATAGTGAGAAAATAGGCAACAGATGTGAGCCCATCTTTGAAAACAAAACCTCTCTCTAAATTGGATCAGCACACACTTGAAAATATTACCAGTATTAGAGAAGTAGAAATCCATGTTGTGATACATACGCATAGACTCAGAGTTGCTGGATTCTAATGCTTCCTACCAAGTGCTAGGATGTGGTGCAGCCAGGACTTCCTCTCACAGTGTCTGTGGGAACCTGGTGGCTTCATGTGCAATTTAGATTTGGGATCCAGTAGATGGGTTTTTTTTTAAACATTTGTTTGTTTGTTTGTTTGTTTATTATGTCTCCAGTGTTCTGCCTGAATGCATGTATGCCAGAAGAGGGCACCAGACCTCATTACAGATGGTTTTGAGCCTCCATGTGGTTGCTGGGAATTGAACTCAGGACCTTTGGAAGAACAGCCAGTACTCTTAACCTTCTGAGCCATCTCTCCAGCCCCCGATCCAGTAGTTCTGTATGTAGAAAATACCCAGAAGAGATGAATCATTGAATACACTGGAGTTTGTCATTAAATATTCTTCCAGCTTTCTTTTGAGACACAGTTTCCCAACCCCAGATGTAACATTTTCACATGGGGAGACAGTAGTTCAGTGTGCTCAGGGATTGGGGTTTGCAGGTGTATTAAGCGATAAGCCTCAGAGAGACAGTAAACAGAACCAATACACTGAGCACACTGTACATCTTCTTTTGCATAAAAAAAAACCCAAAAAGTACATCCTTATCCACAGATAGAGAGACAAGTGGTAGAATGGAACATGAGAAGACAGTTGACTGGAGACACCTAAGATCAGCTTCCTTTTCGAGATTGTATGTGTCTTTCAAGTATGGGATATAGAAGAGTGTATAACAATGCTTATGCCGTCAGTTTTTAAAAAAGACATGGAGGGACTGGAGAGATGACTCAATGGTTAAGAGTGCTTGCTGCTTTTGCAGAGGACTGGAGTTCAGTTCCTAGTACACAGCCACCTGTAACTATATTCCCAAGGAATTTGACACCCTTCTCTGGCTTCCCACAGGCACCTGCACTCATGTGCACATATACACATATGCACACACATATACATGTTAAGATTTTTTTAGGGCTGAAGAGATGACTCAGAGGTTAAGAGCATTGGCTGCTCTTCCAGAGGTCCTGAGTTCAATTCCTAGCAACCACATGGTGACTCACAACCATCTACAATGAAATATGGTGCTCTTTTGGTGTCCAGGCAAAACATTGTATACATAATAAATAAATCTTAAAAATTTTTGAGTCATAGAGCCTTTTTTAAATTTTTTTATTTGTTGTGACTGGGTCTCCATCTCTAACCCCAACTGGCCTGGAATTCACACAAATTTGCCTGCCTCTGCGGCTTACTCAGCCTTCTGAATGGTAGGATTACAGGCCTATGACACTACACCTGGCTGGAGGCCATTTTCAAATCGGACTGTGATAATTAAGATTCCTTTTGTCTGTAGTTCTCCTCCTAGCAGGCGGGGAGGCTTCAGTCAGGATAATGCTGAACCAAAGAGAGCGTGCTGTTCTGTACTGTTGGGAACCTGCAGGTCTAGACAGACCTGATGTCACTGGTTGCAAAGGCACTTTTTACAGAAAACTTTACCTAGGTGAAACTGTAACTTCTCTTCCAACAATCCATTGGCTATGGTTTTCTGTCACTGTTTGTAATATTTGGTTGTCCTCTTCTGTCTCTCCCTCTGAGATGGAATATTTTTCATGTCTACCTGCTAAAGGTATACTGTTGACACTTGATAAAAGACTCGGGAATTCTGAACATTGTTGCTTGAGCAGTAGTGCAGTGACTCACATGCTCGTCACAGAAACTGGAGCCGTCAGGGAAACTGGCAGCCCTGACTTTCTAGTAAGTATGTGAATCTGTTTTACAGGTTGCTGCAAAACTGTAGTGATGACAGTTTGAATGTTGCACTTCCAATGCGAATGCTTGAGGTGTTTTCATCTGAAAATACATACTTGCCTGTTTTACAAGATTCTAGCTATGTGGTGTCAGTGATTGAACAAATTTTGCACTACATGGTTCACAATGGTAAGTGGGGCAAACCTGTGGAGGTGGGCATTGTTGTGGAGGCATGCATTGTCTTGTGTGCTGTTGAAGGATGGTACTGCTCTGAACAACACACTATGATCTTCAGAACAGAAGCTGTGCGTGTGTGTGCCTTCTGGGAGAGTGACTCAGCCACTGAGTTCTAGATTGGTCCCAACCTCTGGAAATGCAGAAGTCTTTTCAGTGTCTGTACATAATTATTCATTGCTTTATAAAAAACAAGTTCCTCAGGTTAATCATAAAAGGAGCTGGTTTAAGGCTGGGTGTGGTGGTACGTGCCTTTAATCCCAGCCCTTGGGAGTAAGAGAGCAGGCAGGCTTCTGTGAGTTTGAAGCCAGCCTGGTATGCAAAGAGTTCCAGGACAATCGGGACTGTTAAACAAACCCTGTCTTGGAAAAACAAAAAATGTTGGTTGTTCTTGAAAGTTATAAATTACTGTTACTACAAAGTGTTGATAACTGATTTTTATTGAAGTATAAACCTATATAGATTAGCTGATATATATTCAAACCACAAAAATTATGGTCTCATTCATTTTTACTGTTTGTAGAGCTTAGTAAGTGTAAATACCCCTAACTTGTTTTGTTAAAAATCTCAGAAAACTACTGACTTAGTGAAAATCACAGTGAAATTTATTGAGTTTGATTTTCTAAGAAATAGATTCATGATGGCATTGAACTTGAATGAACTTGTATAATGTATATATCCAGTTCAGGCTAAGCATTTGATGATAATTTTCTTTTTCCTGTTTTCTAAAACTATTAGGAAGATAATCATGAGCTGCACCTTCTTTGAAATGTTTCTAAAAATGAAACGTGATTGAAAATCTCCCATCAAGGGGGCTGGAGAGACGGCTCACTGGTTAAGGGCTCCGTCTAATCTTCCAGAGACCTGGGTTCAATTCCTAGCACCCACATGGCAGTTCATTGCTGCCTGTGCCTCCAGATTCAGGGGATCCCACACCTTCACACAGACATACATGCAGGCAAAACATGAATGCACATAAAATAAAAAAAAAATTTTTTTAAATCTTCCATTAAAACTGCTGCTTTTGTTGTGTGCAGTGGTGTAGCTGTTTTTCAGTTGTTTTAATGAATTATTTTGTGGTGTTACTGTCCAGATTGTGGTCTTTAAGTAGTTGTTGTTTCTTCTAAAAGAAACTTGGGAGCTCCTACAGACAAGCAGGTCTTGGTCAGGCTAGCAAGGTGAGACAGACATTCCACCAGCAGTTGCTGGGTAGTATGAAGGTCTTAAGGATACTGTAGACTGAATCCATGTCTGAATCCATGATTTCATTATAACACTAAGGGAGCCTACAACATTAATTCCATTCTGAGGTGTTTGGAGTGTAATCAGAAGGTCACATTATGGATCTTACTGGGATTATAGGATTACGAGTCAAACATGTTGATTAAATAAAATTAATAACACCAGACAGTTGGCAACTTGATTACTTAGTAGCTATTTGTGATATTAAGAAGTACTAATTCTTGAGGCCAGCCTGATCTAAAAAGTGAGTTCCAAGACAGCCAGTGCTATTTACAGAGAAACCCTGTCTTGGGACAGGGAGGGGGAAAGTACTAATTCATTTTTAGCAATGATAATGGTCCTCTTAAAATATTTTGCTAGTCCATGGTGGCACACACCTGTAATCCCAGAACTCAATAGGCAGGCAGATCTCTGAGTTCAAGGCCAGCCCGGTCTACAAATCAAGTTCCAGGCCAGCCAGAGCTGTTAAACAAAGAAACCCTATCTTGAAAAAAATATTAATCTTTTCATGATATACTGAAGTAATTATGTTTTAGGTTTGCTTCTGAATGAATAGGTAACGGTGTGTCAATACAGGCATTGTAGGCATTATTGATGCTAACTAAGCAGTAGATATGAGAGTCTATGTGCCATTCAGGTCTTAGCAAAATAAGTGTAGCTGAAGGTGGTGACTCTCCTGTTACCATAGCACTTGGGAGACTGAGGAAGAAGGATTGCTATGAGTTTGCTGCCAGACTGAACTACAGAGCGAGACTCTTCACCTTTTCATCCATATAACTTTATAAACATTTCAAAATTGATGATGGTGGGGCTGGAGAGATGGCCCAGTGGTTAAGAGCACTGCCTACTCTTCCAGAGGTCCTGAGTTCAGTTCTCATCAACCTCATGGTGGCTCACAACCATCTGTAATGAGATCTGGTGCCCTCTTCTGGCCCGCAGGCAGACACAATACTTTATACATAATAAATAAATCTTTAAAAAAAAATTGATGATGGCAATTGAGATACCTCAATGAGTAAAGACACTTTCTGCTGGAAACTTGAACTGAGTTCAATTCCTGGGTTCATCAATGTAGAAGAGAACAGATTCCTCCAAATTGTCCTCTTAGGCTTCCCAAAAATAAATATATTTTTAAAAATTTTAAGGCATTTCTCTATTGTAATGAAAAAGGACACTAAATATAAATGCATTTTCCCTGTTTTTTTTTTTTTTAGGGTATTATAGATCTCTCTACTTATTGATTAATAGCAAACTTCCATCAAGTATTGAATATTCCGATTTATCGCGAGTTCCTATAGCAAAAATTTTGCTGGAGAATATCTTAAAACCATTGCACTTTACATACAGCTCCTGTCCTGAAGGTGCAAGGTGGGTGAATGAAGATTGGGCAGTCACATGTTTTCTTTATTAGTATGTCATGGTTCATGGGGAAGTGTGCAGTGTACTTTTCTCTGTCTGGCCTGTGCCTCACCTAAATTTGTAATTCTGATGATCTGGCTATTTATTTCCTGCTCTTTAGTACCCATCATGAAAAAGAAAAAACATTAATAGAAAAGATATAGGGGCTGGAGAGATGGCTCAGTGGTTAAGAACACTGACTGCTCTTCCAGAGGTCCTGAGTTCAATTCCCAGCAACCACGTGGTGGCTCACAGCCATCTATAATGAGACCTGGCACCCCCTTCTGGCTTGCGAGCACACATGGAAGGAATGCTGTACACATAATAAATAAATAAATATTTTTAAAAATAGAAAAGATATAAAATCAAGTTCTAGTCTCTACTTTGGAATATAGATTATTTACTTAGGAGAACTTTTGGGGAAGTGATTTTAATCTGTGATTTGATGGGTAAGATGTTTTGATTCTCTTTAAATCCCTTTTCCTTTTCAGACATCAAGTTTTCTCAGCCTTCACAGAGGAGTTTCTGGCAGCACCTTTTACTGATCAAATTTTTCATTTCGTCATTCCGGCGTTAGCAGATGCACAAACCGTCTTCCCTTATGAGCCCTTTCTGAATGCATTATTGTTACTAGAGAGTCGAAATTCAAAACGGAGTAGTGGAGTGCCATGGCTCTTCTATTTTGTTTTAACTGTTGGCGAGAACTATTTGGGTATGAAATGCAAGGTGTACTTTTCCTAACTCCTGTATAGATAGTTGAGCAGATGAGTCAGGAGAAGACTGCAGTGACATTTTAGCATGAATTTCACAAATTGTTAGAAATCTTGAAGTCCGGGCTGTTTTCCTCATTCTCATTTTTGTGATCAAAAAGCAAGAAATGAGCTTTCCCAACCATTAGCATTTAGTTCCAACACTGGCTAATTGAAGAGAGGGTCAGATTCCACAAGTTGAAGGCTTAGTACCATGAAACTGCCTGCACTTCAGACCCTGTTGCATAAAATGGATTGTTATCTCTGCTCCTGACCAAGTTACAAAATTGGGGTTCCTGAAACCCCTTCTTTGAGCTTGATAGTTGACTAAAGTCTGAGAAGCATGTTGACTATTGTACTGCAATCATTACAGCTGAGCAGCCAATAGTGTTCAGATCTGTGGGGAGGGTATGGGGGCTTGAACACTTATCTGGTATGTTCAGGGGCTCGGAACCTTGTTCCAGTTTCAGTAGCCCTTTTCCTGATCACCTCTCTTTAGAAGCTGGGGTTGGGTTTAAAGTAAAAACTCTTGCCTGCTTATCACATTACCTGTCCAGGTATTAGCACACCTTTAGGCTGTTTAAGCCTTCAGTAACCTTAAGCAAAAACTTAGTGGGTGTGGCCAGAAAGGGCTTGCAGGAGTGACCAGAGACTTTGCTGGTTCCCTGAAACAAAGACCAAATTCATTGCATAGTGTGCGGCAGTTTGGATTTAATTAAAACAGTAGGGCCTGTTCAAAAGTACCTCTCTGGATGAAGAAAGTGATGCCCAAAATGTCTGAAGTAACTCTTAGTAACTCATGTGCTGATTGTTTTTCAAAGGAGCACTGTCAGAGGATGGCCTGCTGATTTATCTACGAGTGCTCCAGACCTTCCTCTCTCAGCTACCTGCTTCACCCTCTGGTACAGGCTGCCCTGATTCCACCAGTGACTCTGAGGATGATAATGAGGAGACTGACCAACCTACCAGCCCTGTAAGCAACCATACTAGAAGTATTCTTCTAGCTATTCACCTTTAGTTCTAAAGCCAGGAAAGTATACAGGCCCTGTTAATCTAAACTGGTCAGTCTTGTCCCCTGTCTACTCTTACTTCTGCAGCTACTCCCAATCCCAGAATCAACTTGAGTGTCTCAGGTTGCCAAAGGAAATAAAAGAAGTAAATGCCGCACTTGCAGCTCAAGCAGCTTCCTTAGCATTGTATGACCAACATCAGCTCCCTCTGAGAGAGGTTGGGGAAGTAAAGTTATAGACAGTCTGCTTCCTATCTATGTTAAGATGTGGTGTAGGCTTTGTTACAGGACGCTCTTCCTTCCTGTGAGCAGAGGCTGATTTAGGAACAAAAGCGTGTATAAACCCCCTTCCTGACTGTGTTTTATTGCTGTTTCCATCTATGGAAAATGTTACTTCATTTTAAGTCATTCCCTCCCCATAGTTCATAATGGTTTTAGGGGATCTCTTACACAGTTTTATGCTTCGATTCCTCTTTTCTTTCTCCTATCCTGGAGATAATTCTTTCTTCTTTAGGTTGAGAATTAATTATCAAGTTATAAATAAACCAAGAACCACTCATTTCTGGGCCAGATATTTCGTTCTAGTTTTTTTTTTCCCCCTTATATGTGTACAGGTTGTTTTGCAAGCCTGTCTGTTTGTCTGCCAAATGCATGCAGTGCCCTCAGAAGTCAGAAGAGGGTGTTAGATCCCCTGGAGACTAGAGATATTTGTGAGCCACCATGTGGGTGCTGGTAATTTAACCCAAGTCCTCTGAAAGAGCAGCCCGTATTCTTAACAATGGAGTCATCTCTCCAGTCCCCCTTTTAAGACTTTTTAAAGACAAGATCTCCTGTAGCACCTCTAGCTGAGCTAGAACTCACTGTGTAGCCCAGGCTGACCTTGCACTTAAGCCATCCTTATGCCTCTGCCTCCTAAGTGCTGGAATGACTGGTGTGGGCTGCCACACATAACTCTTTTTGGGGGTGGGCACAAGGTTTCACTGTCTAGCCCTGGTTGGCTCCAAACTCATAGAGGTTCTCCTGATTCTGCCTCCTGGGTGCTAAGATTAAAGGTATAACTGCTAAACCCGTATTTTAAATTTTATTTATTTTGTAGGGCTGGGGATTAAACTCCTGGCTTTAAGTATGCTAGATAAGTGGTCTATTTCTGAGCTACTTCCCTAGTCCACCTGACTTCTTAATTCTTAAGAATTTAAGTATATTTTGTTGGCTCATAAAAATTATATGATGAGCTTGGCAGTGGTGACACGTGCCTTTGATCCCAGCACTCAGGAAGCCGCAGGCGAATCTCTTGAGTTCAAGGCAGCCCAGGTCTACAGAGTAAGTTTCAGGATAGCCAGGCTACACAGAGAAACCCTGTCCCCAAACAAACAGACAAATTACATGATGGGGTGGGTCTGGTGGAGTACACCTTTAATCTTTACACTTGGGAGCCTGAGGCAAGCAGATCTCTGAATTTGAGACCAGCCTGGTCTACAAGAACCAGTTCCAGGATAGCCAGAGTTACACAGAGAAACCATATCTCAAGAGAGAGAGAGACAGACAGACGTTGGCAGTGGAACTAAGGAACTGAGGATGTAGTTCAGTGGTAGACTACTCTCTTGCCTAGCATGCCCCAGGCCCTGGGTTTCATTCCTAATAGCATCCCCTCTGCAGGGGATAAGGGGAAAAAAATAAAACCACCCTGAAATAGGGATAGATAGGCTATCCTTATTTACTGGGGTAATAATTTAGAACAATTTGTCACTAATCTTATTGGGTCAGATCCGATAGGTTCATGGTTATATTACTACCTTTTCTTTCCTCTGATACTTAATTAGGTAGAACTTAATTTGATTATAGGAGACCTCTCCAAGGTCAAAGTTGCTCTATAAGTCAAGTGCCATGGCTCACTACTATAATCATGGAAAGTTGAAGCAGGAGGATCTCAAGTTTAAGACCACCTTGAGCTACCTAGTGAGTTTGAGGGCAGTATGAACTATGTAGGAAGACATGTCTCAAACCTTCCCTGCCAAAAATGTTTGCCCTCAACTCTTTTTTGACTTTCTGGTTTCAGAATAATGTTTTCACTTATGTATAGTAGTTTGCAAAATTTTGTGTCTCAAAACCAGCAATACTACCATTGTGTTCTCAAGGTTCAAGTTTAATGGCTGGAATTTAAGACTTTTACTCTAAAGGAGTGTTGGATTTGGTAAATTACTCTAAGTTTTCAGATAGTTGACAGTACTGTCACAGACACTTTTATTTATGTTTTTGTATGCACATATGTTGGAAAAAGCATATATCTTTAGTCAATACTGTAAATTAGTAAGCCACACGACATAGGTTTTATTCAATAAATTAAACCTAGTAAAGTTATCAAACACCAAATTTATTTTGTATTTTGCATATTTAAATTTTTTTGTCTCAAAATCTAAAGTAGAAATTTCACTAGATGATAGTTTCACTTGGTGTCTCAGTACAACTCAGATCAATGATATATGGAATGAATTTTTTCTTAAGATGTAAATGCTAAAATATATGCTGACTTTTAGGCAGAACTTGAGCATTCAATAGTTGGTGTGCTGCTGTGGTGAACAGAATTGACACCTGGTGGTGACTGTCCTTGAGGAGTTAGATTCCCTCAGGGTGTGTTAGAAACAATCCTGTGAGGTAGTGGCTGATTGTTAGGTAGGCTTTGTGTTTTCTCTAGAAAGGTGTAAAGTGATAGGTGATTGCTGGGTAAGTTCCAGTAGCACTGCACTCACTCAGATTCACTCTCTGTTGTATGTAGGAGGATGGCAGGGTCTCAGCCCCATACATCACCGAAGAATGTCTGAGAAAGCTGGATACGAAGCAGCAGACCAACACCCTGTTGAACCTGGTGTGGAGGGACTCAGCCAGTGAGGAGGTCTTCACGAGGATGGCTTCCATCTGCCACACACTGATGGTGAAGCACCGTATGATGGTGCCCAAAGTCAGGCAGGTCTCTTGGGGTTGATGTGCACAGGTGGGGGAGTGTGCTATCTCCCTATGAATCATGGAATGTGAATTGTGACCTCTTTGTCTGTTTTCTGATAAAAGAGGACAAAGGATACTGGACTCGCCAAACCCTTCATAAAAATGAGAGACTTTTTTTCTTTATGGAACCATTTATTATTGTATATCCTTCCTGGCCCTGAGTGTGGTATAGTAGCAAATTTCTTCAGCTAGCTTTGCTTGCAGTAGTGTCTTGCATATGAGTGTTTAGGCCTCAACATACATTTTTAAAATTTGGATTTATAGCTGTGTGTCAGTATGCTGAATTTCTTTTTAGGCTTTCTTCATGGTGTATTTTAGTCATGTTTCCTGTGGCAAATTACTATAGTCAGTAAAAATATCAACACGTACGTACGTACATACATACATACATACATACATACATACATACATACATACATAGAAATGTAAATTGTGAAAGAAACTTTTAAATGGGCGGTGGGGGTGCACATCTTTAATCCTAGCACCTGGGAGGCAGAGGCGGGCAGATCTCTATGTTTGAGGCCAGCCTGGTCTACAGAGCCAAGTTCCAGGACAACCTAGGGCACACAGAGAAACCTGTCAAGAAAAGAAAAGAGAAAGGAAACTTTTGGTTGGGATAAAGCAAAGTGTGTAAGTGTTTAAATGCAGCCTCACCTGGGCTCTCTGCTATAATGAGCCATTCACTCCTTGTAGTCAATTGCAGTAGAGCAGGTGAGAGACACAAAGGTGCCTCACCTTGATTGGGGCACATGATCAATCAGGAAGTCATCCCTTGCTTTGGATGGTAATTTTTGGACATGAGCATTGCTGCCTTGGTTGTGCTTAATTTCAGAGGTGTTTAAGGACAGGAGTAAATAATGTCCAGTGTGGTTTTAGAGTGGACCATGAGCCTTAGGGTCTCTCTAAGCATTTAAGAACATCCTTATTACAGCTGCTTTATCGGCAAGAAAAGAAGAAACATACATGAATTTGTTCTTGCTATTTGTTCTAGGTTAATACATTTTAAAAAATACTTAAGCTAAAAAAAAAAAAGAATAAAGCAACCTTCTGTGTTGGCTCCATTTTATGAGTACAGCCCTGTTTTCTCTGAGCAACTATCCAGGACTTTTTATTTTATTTATGTTTTAAATATAGTAAATTTTTAAATTTAGGCTGTTTTGTTTTTTGAGTATTTTCTAGTTTCAAAGCTGAGATTGGTGGGTTTAGTTTCTCTTTAGTGTTGGCTCTCAGGATTATAAAGGGTATGGTAGTCCGTTGTATGCTGATAGAGATTTCTGAGACAAGCATGGGTATGAAGAAAAGACAGAGAACTCTGTATGGAAGGACACAGTTCTGCATAAAGATGGAGAAAAGAATGATAGTGTATTATTCTGTGGTTGTATAAATACATTGGCTGCATCTACAGTGAGCTAGCTGGAATGATCCAGAGGTGGGGAGAACTCTTTCAACTGATGCTTTATGTTTAGTTTGTTATCGAGTCGCCTAATTTTCTTTGAACTAGTAACTTGATTACAAACTTCTTTTTGAGACTGGGTCTTGCTATTTTAAATGAGCTCCTTAGGGAGGGCCTACACAGCTTTGGGCAGCTTTCTGGCAGCCATATTCATTGGTTATAAGCCCAAACCATGGGTTCATGTCTTGTCCTTTCATAATTTTGGGTAAATGGTTATGCTGGTAACTACAGTTTGATTGTATATTAACTATTATGTAATGTGTGTATGGTTCATAAGTATTTCTATAATGCGTTAAAGAAAACAGAAAAGACATAATGAGACAAATTCTGTTTGCCTGTGATTTTGTGTCCTTTAAATTATGTTGTCAGAATATATCAATAGATTAGTAAACTTTGCTTTAAAATCTGCGTTGTTTTATGAGTGAAGATCATATAAAACTAATAATTTGTTAAACATTTTAACCACTCTGTTGGAGTCTTATCTAGTTTAAGCTAATTTCATGTAGTTTATTGTTAAATACAATAGAAATAGGACTGTTTTGTCAAGATTAGCACTATATTAATGTATTATGAGTTTTTGAACGCTAACTATTCTTTAAACATTTGTAAGAATTCTCAAGGCATAATTTATTGCTGATGTGGTAGCACATGTATATATATATAGTGCTAGCACTTGAGAGGTAGAGGCAGGAGGATCAAGAATTCAAGACCATCTTTGGCTATGTGAGACTCTGCTTTCAATATAAAAAGAAGGGGAAAGGACATACGTAGGTTTGGAAGAGATGCGCACCAGAATCATTTTAGAATCCCATCCATCCGTTTTAAAGTTTTCATTTAGTAGTGTTAAGGAATGGTAAAGGATGGCAGCATCCTGAGTGGTGAACACCACTTCTCAACTAAAACAGGTTTATGTGCTAGGGCTAGATGTGTGTTTTGACTGTTGTTTGAGTCAGTGTCTTTTTATGCACCTCCTCGATTTTTGTGTTTTTTTAATTATGAGAGGGGCAGTGCCCATGGAGGCTAGAAAAAGGTCAGGGGATCCTGGAGTTAGAAGTGGTTATAGGCCACCAGTGTAGCTGCTAGGATCTGCACTTAAGTCCTCTGCAAGTGTTGAGCCATATTTCCAGCCCTTAGGGTTTTGTTCTCAACACAGGCTTTCAGGTTCCCATGTAGCCCAGGTTGGCCTGGAATTTATAATAATACTCTTTTCTCAGTTTCCCAAGTACTCACATGTGAGCTGCCACATTTATCTGGGAAAGTGTGTTTTTAGAGTCTACTCTTAAAAAAGAAAACCAATTAGTTCTACAGGGAAATGTCTGCTCAAAGTGGTTATAGTTTTGGTATTGAATTGTCAGTTTAACACAGCTCTGTATTTAAAGATTTTCTTCACTGGTCAATGGTGGCACATACCTTTAATCCCAGCACTCCAGAGGCAGAGGTGGGCAGATCTCTGTGAATTTGGGCAGCCTGGTCTACAAATCAAATTCCAGAACAGCCAGGACTGTTTCACAGAGAAACCTGTCTCGAAAAAAGATTCTTTTCTATACTTCTAGTTTATCTATGGAGGTTCTCAGCTTATTCAAGGTGAACTAAGTTTTAAATTTTTTTATTACCTCTGAGGATGTTTGGGATTTATTTTTAATCTTGCATATCTCAGAAGCAAACTGTTACATATCTTATTTTAGTACTTCTTTGCCAAGAAGTAATACCTTCAGCAGCAAAATGCAAAGTGTGGCATTTCTACCCACATGCTAGAAGGATTGCGTATGTCTTGCTATGTTTCTAAAACCTATGAGGCTACCCATAGAGGGTCTCAAGAGGGCAGGAATGTCTTGGGTATGAGTCATGTCTCCAAAGTGTTCACTTCTGTGGCTTCATATGGCCCAGAAGCACTGGCCTGAGTTTATAAAATTGTTGCTATTCCCGAATTAACTTACAGGGTTGTTACAGTGAATAAAGTATGAGTGCTTTTAATCTATCTCAGTACATGGCAAAAACAAGTCACTTCTTTACCGCTTGGAAATAATTTAGAGCCCCAAACTAAATTACCTTTAGTAATTTAATTAAAAGGTCTAATAATTTATTTTATTATTGCCCATTGAATAAATACAGTTATTTCAAATTCAGCCTTAAATATAACTTGAACTATGTAGCCTTTAAAATGATATTTTATAACCGGGCTTGGTGCCACACACCTTAAAGGTGAATCTCTGAGTTTGAGGCCAGCGTGACCTACAAGAGAGTTCCAGGAAAACCAGGGCTACACAGAGAAACCCTGTCTTGGAGGAAAAAAAATGTTTCAGAAAGATGTTATTCTTAGTAGAAATCTTAGTAGAACTACCATAAGATAATGTTTTAGAAGACCATCCAGTATAAATTAGATACAAGGGTATATAATTGAGAAGGATTACTAGCTATGATTATTAGATATTTTATTAGATTATTGATATATTAGATATTACTAGATATTTTCTGAATGGGTGAAGTGAAATACTGCTTTATCCTTGTTCTGTTTTGATTTGTTGTTGTTTTCAGAAAATCTTTAAAAAGGCATGCATTTTGAAAGCATATAAAATTACTATAGTTTTTAAGTTTAATTTCTTGATTGACGAGAACTAAAAGAAGCAAATAGGGCCTATTAGGAAGGTTTCATGTGAAAAGTTTTTAAGGTTTTTTTTTTTTTCCCCTTTTGTTTACTTACTATTTGGGAGAAGCGGCATTTGTATACCATGGACTGTTTATGGAAGACGGAAGACAGAAAACCTTTAGCAAAGAGTCCAATCTCTTCTTCCACCGTGTGGGTTCTGGGGTTTAAACTCAAGTTGTCAGGCTTGGATGGCAATTCTTTTACCTACTGAGCTATCTCATTAGCCGTATAAGGAATGACACTCTTATATACATATACACAGATGAAAAGTTGAGCATGTGATAACTACTTTAAACATCTCAGATACAAGGGATGTATTATTTCCTAATATAGCTCTAATTTTCTACAGTATGATTTTTTTTTCTTTTTTGGAGGTAGTACTGTAGCTCAAGCTGACTTAGAACTCATTGTGCAGTTTAGACTGGCATCAACTTGATGGCAAGCCTTCTGCCCCAGTGTTAGGATTATAGACACGAGCCACCAAACCCTGCCTCTTTTTAAAATAGTCTTTTTCTAGTCTTTTGAAGTAGCTTTTTGTGGATAATAATGCCAGCAGACAGTATAGTTAAAGTTAGCCTAATTTGTCTCATAGTTGTGTTTCTTTTCTTTCTTTCTTTTTTTTTTCTTCAAATTTTTGTTTTGTTTTGAGACAGGTTCTCCCTATATGTAGCCGTAACTGACCTAGAACTGTCTATGTAGACCAGGCTCCTCAACTTTACAGAGACTTATTTGCTTGTGCCTATCAAGTTCTGGAATTAAAGGCATGTACTGCCATGTCTGGCAACACCCACGTTTTTAATACTTTTCATTGCTTTCAGAGGGTTGTTTAGAAGTTCCCACTGTAATTTTGAGTCTCACCCAGTCGTGTTTCAATGTGGAATTTCAGTGTTGATACCACTTCATCATGAACCTTTGACAGACATTTTTATAAGTTTATAATACTTTTGAGATGGGCAAGAGTTCCCTTTCTGATACAAGCAGATTGTGAAAGGCAGTTTGCAAAATAATCTTATTATTTTATTATTTATTAATATTTTGCTGATAAATATTGGTGTTTTTATTTGCACATCAGAAGAGGACCTCAGATCCCATGGGACTATAGTTACAGATGATTGTGACTACTGGGAATTAAACCCAAGTCCTCTGGAAGATCAGCCAGTGCTCTTAACTGTTGAGTCATCCCTCCAGTCTGCAAAATAATCTTAATAGAGCCTTGCCAGTTCAAGATTTTATGATTGCTCTGTGGGTACCCAGGCTTGAGATCCTGATTCTCAGGCAGCTGATGTGGGAGATCATGAGTTCTTAATCCCAGGCTAGGCTACACTGTCGAACACACGAAAAACGATTTCAGGATTCTGTGTAAATGTCATAGTTTTCCCTGGTTTTTTGTTTGTTGGTTGGTTTGTTTTTAGGGGTGGGGAGGGGATCTCATATAATCCAGGTTGGCTGCAAACTTGGCTATATAGACCAGACTGACCTCAACCTGAGAGATCCACCTGCCTCTGCATCCCAGGTTGCTGGGATTTAAAGTGTGTGACATTTCACTACTAATTTTTTAAATAAAATTTTATTTTTAATTCTATATGTGCAGTGTATATGATATAGCACATGTACCACAGTGGAGTGTGGATGCCAGAGGACAATTCTGTGAAGAAACTTTGTTTTTCTTCTACCACAAACTGACTTGTATGCAAGTTATTTGGATTCTTTGCCCCTTGCTTTGTATATTAGGCTCAGTGCATGACGGGAACAGAGATGCCACATAAAGGACATGTGATTGCTGTGTTGATATTTATGATATACAGTCTTCTCTTGTGGTGGTACTGCCTTTAAATTTTTATCTCACCATCATTCCTAATGTATCTCTTTCATTGTGAAAATTGTTTAGTTACATTTGCTTAATTAGTTGTTGTTTTTCTACTTTGTCTTAAGATGTGTTTAGTAAATCACATTCCTGTTTTACAGACATGTTTTTCCATCATCATTAGCCTATATTTTTGTTGGTTTCATCTCACATACAGGGATTTGATTTTTTTAGGTTTAAATTCTGTTTTTTGTTTCTTACCCAAGGTCTCAGGCTGGTCTTGAACATGTTATGTAGCCAAGACTAGCCTTAAACACTTGGTCTTCCTTCTTCTGTCTCCTAACTGCTGGGATAAAAGTATATGCCACCACATTTAAATTAATATTATTGTATTTTAGTAAACCTTATTTTGGGGAGGGCAATCTAAACTTAAGTGAAAACAGCTGTGAATTCTCAGTACTGATGGATCTGGGACTCAGTCTTCGGACAGTAAGAGTAGGTGAGAGCCAGGCTTCCTGCAGCTAGGGCACGTGTTTTCGTTTGCTTGTTTTCAGTTTCTTTACCACGGGGCCCATGTGAGCTTTTGTGGTATTAATGTGAGTGTTCTAAATTGTGTACTGTCTTCACTGTATGGTTGCGTAGCTTTATTTTTTTTGTTTTTGTTTTGCTGTTTCTTTTATTTTTGACTTGGAAATTTGTGGTTTGTTCAGAAAAATCTATGTAGTGTAGCTTTGTTTTTTTTTTAAGTTATGATTTGAATGAATAATTTCTTACTTTTCCTCTTTTTCTGTTTCTCTCCAGGCTTCTCTACAGTTTAGCCTTTAATGCCAGATTTTTGCGGCACCTTTGGTTTCTCATCTCTTCAATGACAACGCAGATGATCACAGGGTATGTGCTGCACAGGCTACAGATTCAGCCTGAGGGCATGGGAAGTGGCAGCTTAAAGAAAGGGTTGCATGGGTATTTAAATTACTCCTTATACTTGTTCTGTCTTTTTTGAAAATTTTATTCTGAATGGCCTCAGTTTCACTCAAACACAGAAAAATTAGTGCCTAATTTTACAGTTTTACCTATTTGTAAGCTTCATTTGCATGTTGGCTTTATCCGAAGGGAAATTTTTGAAAATCTCAGACAGGGCTGGAGAGATAGCTCAGCAGTTAAGAGCACTGGCTGCTGCTCTTTCAGAGGACCCGGGTTCAATTCCCAGCACCCACATGACAACTTACAACTGTCTGTAATTCTAGTTCGCAGGGATCTGACACCCTCACACCAACACACATAAAATAAAATTAAATAAATTGTAAAAGAAAAAAGAAAATCTCAGACATTGGGACTTTTCTCTTTGAAAACTTTGTTTCATTTTATATGTGGGGGTGTTTGTTTTACCTGTACGTATATCTGTGTACTACATGTATTGTTGATACCTGTGGAGATCAGAAGAGGCGTCGAATCCCTTGAGACTGTACTGGTGGTTGTTAGCTGCCGTGGGGGTGCTGAGAATTGAACCCCAGTCCTCTGGAAGAGCAGCCAGTGCTCTAAACTATTGAACATCTCTCCAATCGCTGCTCTGCTCCTTTTGTTTGTTTTTATAAAGCAAAAAACTAACCGGGTCTCAATGTGCAGCTAGCCTGGCTTGGAGCTTACAGTCCTGGCTCAGCTTCTGGAGTACTAGGAGTACAGGTGTGCACCATCTCATTCAGAAAACCTCTTATCAGTGGTAGGAAAACTTCCATTCATGTATAGCATTATTCTGAATTACTTGGATCTTAATGATTCTTACATGAATAAGAGTTTTTCTCAGCCCACTGTGGTTGGTGACACTCATGAAGGCTGAGTGGTTCAATCAACAGAGGTTAGAGACACCTAGATTAGATTCATACTTAGAAATTTTAAAATAAAAGGTTTTGGTGCATTTTAATCCTTCTGACATGACCTTGACTCAAACAATAGTTTACTTAGGGCAAGAGGAGATTGGAGATCATTAGGACGCAGGAAATTACCATTGACCTGTAAGTAACCCAGCTTAGCAACAGAGATACTGCTATGGTCTGCCTGATAATTGCCTGTTTGTTTATGACATTTGTCTTTTGGTGAGGAAATGGAGTCATGATGTGTGAAAGAAAAATGATAATGTTAATTATATTAAATTATTAATACTACGTTACAATGGCTAAAGTTATAGAGAGTTTTTAAAAGCAATTATTAAAGATAGTCAGGAATTTGGAGCTTCTTGTTACTTGTTTACTTTATTAAATAAATTCCAGAAACATAAACAATGTATTAGTATATTTGTACTAATACATTGTATCATACTACTTTTGGGAATAAAATGAAAAATGAAACACCTGATTTTTGTGAAAATGATAGTGAATTTAGTTTAATAGTTTCACAGTACGACTAGCTCAGTAGGGAGACTTAGGTCAGACTTAGGAGACTGTCTCATTGTCTCATCAGGTAACCAAGAGGGTTCATGTCCAAATGAGATGCAGCCCAGGCCAACAAGTCTAGAAATGGGAGTGGGTAGATGTGTGGGTGTTTTGTTTTGTTTTGTTGAGACAAGGTTTCTCTGTGTAGCCCTGACTGTCCTGGAACTCACTCTGTAGTCTACCAGGCTAGCCTTAAACATACAGAGATCCACCTGCCTCTGCTTCCCAAGTGCTGGAATTAAAGGAATGCGCCACCACCAAGACACAAAAAAAGGTTTGTTTTTATTCAAGTGTGTTCTTTCCAGTATTTCCTGTTGAAATGTAAGACAGTTTAGTTTCTAACTTACTGAAGTTAAAGCAACCGACAGCCAGCAAACAGGCAGCTTTACCAAAGGCTACTCTTCTTGTGGTCACTGCACTGTCCACAGAGGGCTCTCAGGGCATCTCTAGACAGGAAAAGCTGAAAACACTTCAAAAGGGGGAGGGAGTACTCTCCACGGACAGGTGCACATACTTATTCTGAGGGTTACTAATGGCAGGGATTCATTTGAAGTCTGTAATCAACCAGCTTTTGATGTCCTACTTGTCACATTAAATTATAGACTTTTTATTTCCTTCCATGTCTCTTGAGATTTATCTGATTTGAGAAGGATGTTTGAGTCTGTGTTTGTAATGTTAAGAATGGCCTGTGTTTCTTTTGTCCCTGGCCTCAGAGTCCACTGGTGACTCTTCTTCCAATTCCATATTTCTTCATTCAAATGACAGTGACTAACTTCTTTTGCTCACCTCATGGAATTAAGGAGAGAACAAATAAGTTAGTGTTGGTTAACAGCCTTAATCATCTGCCTGAGTGATGCTGCGGTGACTTATGGTAATATAAGGACCAAGATTCACAATAAGAGTGATTCTTCAGGGCTTGCTCAGCACTGCTTAAATGTAGGAAACAATGTATACTCAGCAACTGTTTAACACTTGCGGGACCTTGTTCCCTTAAATATTATATGCTTCTTGGTTTTAAGTGATTTTTATGGCTCTTCTCTGGGCTAGCAGGCTAAAGGGTACTGACCATTATCTCTACTAATCTCAACAAAATATATGGCAATGAATTAATTTTTTTGTGTTTATTGGGACTTTTTAAAGATTTATTTATTTATTATATATACAGTGTTCTGCCTGCATGTCTGCTTGCAGGCCAGAAGAGAGCACCAGATCTCATTAGGGAGGTTATGAGCCACCATGTGGTTGCTGGGAATTGAACTCAGGACCTCTGGAAGACCAGCCAGTTCTCTTAACCTCTCTCTATCCCCTTTTGGAGTCTCTCCAGCCCCTGTTGGAAAAAATTTTGTGGATGGCCTGGTGGCACAGTAAGGACTCTCAGGAAGTGGAGCTAGGTTCTATTCTCGTGGGACTGGGCAGGGGAAGAAACCACTATTGTACCTGCTTAAGTCAGCTCTCGGCTTTCCTGGCTTTGGTAGTATAATAGGACAGTATGTATGTCTGTATGGATGCATGCCCAAGTAGGCTGGAAGAGGACATCAGATCCCCCATGACTTGAGTTAACAGATTGTTGTGACCTGCATAGTTTCTGTTCTCATTTTAGACCCACCCTGAAGACAGTATCATGTAGATCCAAAGTTCCATCTTTATCTGCCTCACTCACCAAGACACACACACACACACACCACTCCAGTAAGAACTAAAAGGTTTCTACTTTGCCACCATACATGTGTGGTATTGGCTTCTTGGTCTTCACTCCTGCTCCTGTCTCCAAAATGCAACTTTTGGGAGCACACAACTTTGATCCCAACACTCAGGAGACAGAAGTAGGGGAATCTGAGTGAATTTGAGGCCAGCCTAGTCTACAAAGTGAGTTCCAGTACAGTCAGGGCTATAAATTGAGAGAGAGAGAGAGAGAGAGAGAGAGAGAGAGAGAGAGAGAGAGAGAGAGAGAAATTAATTTTGTGGAAAAAATCCACAGGGAGGCAAGAAAGTGTAATGTATACTCAAGAAGGTATAATGTGACTCACAGGTCTCCATTGCAGAAGGGATGTGATGCATTCTTGTTTTGAAAGATATAGCATGTGTTCCATATGACAGACTTCCATTAGAGAAAGAAAGGAACAAATCATAGCTTGTGACAGGTAATAGAGACACAATTTTTCTACAAAACCATCAATATAGCAGGCAGGGGAGCCACTTATAAACATGGACAAGAGGAACAAGGCACTGAGAGGAGTAGAAGCTGTGATTCCTGAAGGTTGTAATTTGTTTTCAATGTAGAACTGTTATAACCCTTCCTGAAATCAGGGGCTAGGTAAATGTTCTGTGCTGCTACAAACACTGGCATTTGTTAAATGGAAGCCTGGGGAAAGGGGACAGTTTTCCATGCAGGAACCAAATCTTCATCTAAAACTCTCCAGTACTTTGGCTTGGGGCTATGTCCACTCTCAGTAGCTGCCTAGACTTGTGGGTGGCAGGAACAGGGACCCATCAAACAGGTTGATCTGATGGACTCTTGTCTTTTCTGGTGCCTGTTATTGACTTGTGTTGTCTCAGGAAGGAACCTTTCCTTCCTTGTAAATAGTTTTATCATTGATGTAAATTTATTTTCACTGAATATATTTATCTGATATCTTAATTCCTCCAAGATAAAACTTACCTTAAAATAGCCGTTTTGTTTCTCCTTTTCCCTACTTTAGGTCTATGGTGCCATTGCTTCAGGTGATATCAAGGGGTTCGCCCATGTCTTTTGAAGATTCTAGTCGAATTATCCCACTCTTTTACCTCTTCAGCTCCTTGTTCAGTCATTCGCTGATTTCCATACACGACAATGAATTTTTTGGTGATCCCATAGAAGGTGAGAATTTTGAAAAATGGGTTTGCTGCTTGTGTCAGGGCCTGTTACTTTGAAAGAGGCTCTTTTCCCCCCCTTGCTGTGTATATTGATTAAAAAAAAAAACTGGTAGAAAATTGGGTTGTTTCAGTTGTAGGTCAGAGACAATCATCCATGATGCCTTTCACTCTGGAGGAGCTAATCCTGCTGTCTCGCTGCCTTCGGGATGCCTGCTTGGGGATCATCAAGCTAGCATATCCGGAAACAAAGCCAGAAGTTCGGGAAGAATATGTCACTGCATTTCAGAGTATTGGGGTCACTACTAATTCTGAGATGCAACAGTGCATACAAATGGAGCAGAAGCGATGGGTTCAGTTGTTCAAGGTATGTGACATGTGGGAGAATGCATCTAGCACAGACTTGTGTCTGCTTGGTTCCTTTCAGAAGAATAGAAATGTAGAGGTTGATTTTAGGCATAATTTTTTATTTAATTTAGTTTTATGCTTTAATAAATTAAATAATTTAATTTTCACACCTGAACATGGTGTGAGGGTGTCACATCTCCTGGAACTTGAGAAACTGACAGTTGTGAGCTGCCATGTGGGTGCTGGGAATTGAACCTGGCTCCTCTGGAAGAAAAACTGAGCCATCTATCTCTCCAGCCCAACTTCAGACATAATTTTAATTTACAAAACTTTTAAAGAAAAACCGTATTTTTATTTTATATCTGTTTTGTTTTAAGACCTTGCTTTTGGACTAGTGAAGTACCTTAGTAGGTAAAGGCTTTCTGTCAAGCCTGGAGACATGAGCTGAGGCCTGAATCACACACACTCCTAATCATTGTCTTCTACCTTTCACATAAGTGCTACTGCACAGGATGAAAAGTAAAGGGGGAGGGCAGGACGGAAGGAGAAGAGGGAGGGGAAACTGGTCGGTATGTAAAATAAATGAAAAATGTTATTTAAATAAAATTCAATAAAAAAATGGGAAAAAGATGAAAAGTTAAAACCTTGCTTTTACACAGTTAATACATGAGTAAAATGTCTTAAGACTATTTGACAGGTTGAAGTAGTAATAAAAATTTTAAATGTTTCCATTTTATTTTTCACTAACAGATCTTTTTTGGTGATAAAAATTATTTTTGAATCTTTTGTAAAATGGAGTCATAAAGGTAGACTTGGTCTTTGTTTTTTATGCATACTTTGTATCTATTACTCTAGTATATGTTCATGTCTAACTATAGAGAAAAAGAAGTTATGGGGTACCATGGCTGGCGTGTTGGCAAGAGACCACTACTGACTTGGGGTGGAAAAAAAAGAGCAGAAAAAAGGTGCTTGACTCTGACCCCCATGCAATTTCTGCTGCAAACACATCTAGTCAGCTAAAATTGCTCGTTAAAGGAGTGAGAGCAGAAGAAATGCATCTTCCAAATTGAATGCTAGATTTACAGGCCGTTAATACCAGCGACCTCTCGCACACTAATGTTCCATGAGAGTCATCAGCTGTCCCTTCAGGTCTTTTATCACTGCTTTTGTCAAGCTATCTATTTAATTGAAAGAAGTTAATTGAATGAAAATGATCAACTAAGCTTGTATTAATATTGCTAATGGAACTTTCTTCTTGGCCATGTTTGGAGAAAGATGTCAAGCTAGACTTTAGGAAAGACCCATTAATGCTTGCACTTAACCTGATGGGCTAATTAGGGACTGCTTATTCATCCTACAAGTCCATGAGAGTCTCTCTGCAGCCCATTCTGCCTGATTTTACAGCACATTTCACTTAGAAGCATAAGCATTAGCAGTAGTGAAAGTAACTGATAATGTTTTGATTGTGTGAATACAGAGCTAATGCATCATTGAATTCATAATTTGTACAGATTGATGTAATACATGTTTGCACAATTAATTTTAATCACCTCTCTCTGCATTTGTAAGTAAACTTTAAAAGTTGCCTTCTGGGCCCTTCCTTGAAGATGGGCTATTTTGCAACCTCTTCTAGGTTACAAATAAGCTAGCTCACCTACTTCAGGGTTGAAATGCTTGTGTGACCATTCGTGGATTTGGGCCATATGGTAATGTGTATGTTTTCTTGTCTATATGTAATTAAGCTCTGGGATCTTTGCTAGTAACACTTCCCTTCTGTGGAACACTGGGTTTTTTGTGTACACTAGAAGATAACTTCACTGTTTTACAGTTACTACTGGGTGTTTTATAACTTCATATGTCAGTCTTATCTTTGGGGCTTAGGAGTATCTGAATTTAATAATGCTCCATGAGATATTTTACACTCTGACCTTATTTTGTTTTGCATAAACATTAAATAAAAATTTTGTGAAGCCAAGTGCAATGATGAATGTTAGTAATTAATCCGAGATCTCAAGTTGCCAAGGCAGACTGATTGTAAGCACAGGGCCAGCCTGGGCTATATTGATTTCAAGATAAATTAAGCAAGACCCCGTCTCAAACACTCTCCTCTGAAATTTAGGTCAACATTCACTTTGTGTGTACTTTGACCTAACCCCGTGAAAAGAAATGAAATCCTGTTATCTTGCTACCATATTTAATAGGACTTATCAAAAGCAGTGTGTCAGGGAGGCAGACACATCTGTGTGCATTGCCACATAGAGAGCAGAGGGTGCTGTGGGAGATGATTTTTGCTCTCTTGATGTATGTGTACACGTGAAAGAGAGATTGAACCCAGGGCTTTGTACATGCTAGGTATGCATTCTACCACTGAACTACATTCAAAATCTTAATAGTTGGCTTTATTTTTGATACAGGTTTGGTTTAGGTTTGAAATTGTGTTTTAATAAAGACCTGGCCTTAAATAGAATTGTTTAAAGGACATGTCCGCAATCTATACTACTTGCTATGAGTTGAGTCCTTGAAATTATACAAACCAGTATGGCTCATGAATGATCAACTGCTATTAACTATTCTTGTAAGAGAAAATGACCTTTATATCAAATAACAGAAACAATAAGGAGTAGTCACTTTTTCCTAAAAGCAAGCATTGCCTGTCTGTTCATATAATAATGATTCTGTGTGGGAGATGTTAAATGTTGTCTCTGTACAGAGCCAGCCATGTTTTTCTGAAAGTACCAAAATGTCAGCACTATTTTTGTATATTGCAGTTCCAAATTAGAGCTGAAATACTTGTGATAAAACCAACCAAAGGAAGTGAAAGCATTTGCTATTGATTTCTGGCTTTCTGTTGACTGACAGAATTGCAAGCAAGCACTGAGACGAGGCTTTGTCCTCCAGTGTAAGCATTTTCATTTTTCAGTCACAGATGATCCTCTTGAATTAATTTGTGTGAGAGGCTCTCTTGTCTGGTCACAGAACATAGAATTTAAGTGCTTAGAGTCATCTTTACTTGTCACTGTAGGAATTGAGATTGGTTCCTAAATTCTTCATCAACATTGTTAAAGCAGATCATGCATTTATCAACTTTATAAACTTCTTTTTGAAGAGTAATTTATGGCTATAATCACTTTAACCCTGTGAAGAGGTGGTAAATCCTGCTGGATGTGCCTTACAAAGGCAGTGTGTCAGGGAGGTAGGTACACAACATGTGTTGCCACAGAGAGAGCAGAGAGTCCTGTGGGAGATGATTCTTGCTCTCTTGATTATCAGTTTGTAGTTTCTACTTGAAAGAAAAAAAATGTGCTGGGTGTGCTGGTGAACCTGGTACATCCCAGCACTCAGGAATGAAGGATGACTTGCTCACAGGACAGAAAAACAAAGCTGAAACTTGGCTATTAGCTTCCTTTCTGCTGACTAGCCCTCATACTGTAGACCCAGTCAAAAGTTCATGTCTAAGAAAGTCTTACGCCATAGTGTAGAAGCTACTGTTGCTGTTTGCTAACTGAACATGATATACCTATCATGTTACCATCTAAATATATGCCTATAGAGTAGTTCTGCTCTCAGCTTTGGTCAGAAACGCTTCTCTTTACAATGATCAGCAATTACTGCAGAGATTCATAACTGACTAAATTACTAAGAATAAATGACCCATAAAATGGAACATTCATATTTGTCCTAACGTTTCTGTTGCTGTGAAGAGACAACTATGGCATCCCTTATAAAGGAAACCATTTTATTGGGGGCTGGCTTATAGCTCAGAGGTTTAATCAGTCCATTATCATCATGGCAGGAAGCATGGCAGCATGCAAGCAGACATGATGCTGGAGAAGTAGCTGAGAGCTCTATCATTGGATCTGAAGGCAGTAGGAAAAGAGAGTGACACCAGGCCTGACTTGAGCATCTGAATTTTCCAAGCCTGCCCCCAGTGACACACTTCCAATAAGGCCACATCTCCTAATGGTGCCGTTCCCTGTGGGTCTATTTTCATTCAATTCACTACAATATCCGAGGCAGTGGACCATAATAGATGAATTGGCAGAAAGAATACACGAATTAGAGAAAGGGAGTAGGTGTAGAATGCTGACTTCCAGGCATGACATGGCTGCTGCACTTTTGAACTCACAGCAGCTTTGCTTGTCTTTACAGTATTAGGTCCTCAGTAGCCTATCATTGAGATTCGAGGAGCTCCTGAGATAAGATTTAAGATGTGCAGTTCATGAAAGAGGGAGAGAATTTTTCTTCAATAATATAGCCACTGGTAAGGTGCTCATGATTCTATAAACAAACTCACCTGTGCTCCTATTAACAACTATAACATCTTACTGGGATGCTCACACAAGAACACATGAAAGGAGGAGGAATGAGGAAAAGGCGTGAAGGGGGGGGGGGCTGAGGCGATGAATGTGCTTGATTGGGAGGGGAGGCAGGAGAATCTCTGTGAGTTCAAGGCCAGCCTGGTCTACAGAGAGAGAGAGAGTTCCAGGACAGACTCCAAAACTACTCAGAGAAACCTTGTCTTTAAAAGAAAAACAAACAAACAAACAAAACCCCACAGTTTTATGTAAAATTAACGCATATTAATTTCAAAAAACATAAAAATGTGCCTTAGAAATAAGTAGAATGTTTGCCTAGCATAGGCAGGCCCTTGAGTTCTGCCCCAGTCACTAAAGAAAAAAGACAAGACAAAAGAACAACCCAAATTTTTAACAAAATAAATGGATGCAAACACAGTGTCCTAGCTGCAATCCTGATGTGCATTTTTCGCCAGGAGGCCCAGAGTGGTGTTGCATTTTGTAAAGCTGGGCCTATCATTATTGAGGGTTGGCTGGATGTTTGTTGGTTGGTTTTGTTTTGTTTTTTAACTTTTCGATGGGTAATTGAAGTGAATATAAGTTAACATTTTTTTCTTTCAGGCATCTAACAAAGTTGTTTCAAAATACAGCTTTCTGTATTTTGTGATAGCTATCTTTAGTGATAGCTGAGAGCTGTGTACAAGGGTCACATTCACTTGTAAGGCAGCTCACACCTAACATTCCAAGCCTTCACCATTGATTCCATAAGCAACCCAGTGCTGGCTGCCCTGTGCTAGGGAATGGAAAATTAACTCAGGCTGGGCCCTGGCATTATTGTGTAGTGAAGGATTGAGGTAGACGCATTGTCTTCTTTCCATTCCCGGTAGGAGAACCTCTTCTGTCAGGTGTTGCTTCTGTAGCTGCCTGCCACTAGTTTTCTCACACTCCTTTGAATATGTTCTTCATTTGAAATCAGATCTTTAAAAAGTTTTGTATTTATCACATTGCACATTTGCCCCTTCAGTACCTAGAAGTGTTTTACTGCTGAGTGTGCTTTGTATAGAGCTCCTTAAAGAATCATCCACAGCCAGGCCAGGTGGCACACACCTGTGAATTTCTGGCACCAGGCAAGACTGCAAGTTTGTGCCCGCCTGGGCTACCAAGGAAGTTAAGGTTCTTCTAGGCAACTTACAGAGACCCTATCTCAAAACATACAAAGAGCCAGGTGGTGGTGGGGCACACCTTTAATTCCAACACCCAGGAAACATCTACAATACAGTGTTAGCAGCTTTTATGAATACAATGTTATACTTGCATGCTATGTTAAATGCTGTTCCTTATCCTAGATCAATGACTTACATTAAATGCTCAGAAATAAAATCACAGTACACATGTAATACATGCTCTATTACATTCACATGTAACATAGTAACTAAACTTTGCTTCTTTGCTTTTGTTTCTTATGAACCACATTGGTTCTCAAATCCTTCAGACTCATCTCTCTAACAGTTCAAAGTGGCAGTTTGTCTGGCTCCCCTTAAACCAGTGATAGACTGGGGTGTTGAATGATGGTGTGCCTATGTGTGGATACTTTTCACTCTCCAGAATATCCCCATATGCTGGAGAGGCAAGGAACCACAAGGTCAAATCTGTAGGCTCACTTTGGGCAGATTTTTATAACCTTTGTTCAAAGTTAGCTGAGATGAGTGCACCTGTGACTTCATTACAACGTATACCTAAGAGTCTTGGAGTTTTTATGTTTGATACAGTTATCCAGAAAATTTGATTGGTTAACAGAAAGAAAAACCATCTTTTGAATTTGAATTGAGCATCCGATAATCCAGTTCAAAGCCTTTCTTCAGTTAGCCTTACCTTCATCATATTTAGTAAACTTACATGCTTCCATGATTTCTTTTTTCAGTTTTTCAAGACACATTTTGTGATATAGCCCTGGCTGTCCTAGAACTTGCTCTGTAGACCAGGCTGGCCTTTAACTCACTTGAGATCCAGCTGCCTCTGCTTCCCAAGTGCTGGGATTAAAGGTGTGTGCCATCACACCCAGCTTCTGGTGGCTCTTTTAATTTAAGAGTATTCCAACAACAGTAACAAAAATCCGAACAAAAAGTGGGGTATTTCAACATCTTCTGTGCTTCCCTCACAGTCCCCTAGCACTGCAGTGCTAATGAAAAGGGTGTCACCCAGAATAAAGATTCTTAAGGACTTGTCACACCAGTTGTCTCTACAGCAGTCTGTGAATTGACAGCATTGGTGTCTGTGTATAACAGATGAGAGAATTGACATTGAGAATTTGAGAGAATTGTCAAGGTTGCCGTTGTTTGTAGAAAAGGATTAAAATTAGCAGTATGCCGGGCAGTGGTGACACACTCCTTTAATCCCAGCACTTGGGAGGCAGAGGCAGGTGGATCTCTGTGAGTTTGAGGCCAGCTTGGTCTGTAGAGTGAGTTCCAGGATTGGCTTCATAGCTACTGAAAAACCCTGTCTCGAAGAACCAAAACAAAACAACAACAACAAAAAACCTCCCAAAACAGGCAGCACATGTTCTTTAAAGATGGGGTCACAGTTAGAAATGCGTAATTCAGTGTCTGCAAACCCTGCAGAATGTGTTTCCATGAGCCTAGATGACACAGGCTGCCCCAATCCTTGCTGTATTACAACCTTCCAGGACCCTATTGTACGGAAAAGCCATCCTTGGCTGAAGTGTTATGACTTAGCTCATCTATCTGCTCCTTTTTATTCTGACTTCAAGTCGGTGTTCTTGTCATGTATCCTGTAGTCCCTCAAACTGTAAACTGAAACCCACCTCTCTTCCTTTATTCTGCTGGTGCATTTTGTGTGTGTGTGTGTGTGTGTGTGTGTGTGTGTGTGTGTGTGTGTGGTGTGTAGCTTTGGCTGTCCTGGAACTCACTCTGTAAATGAGGCTCTCCTTAAACTCACAGAACGCCTGCCTCTGCTTCCCGAGTGCTGGGATTAAAAGATACACACCACCACCATCTGGCATGTACTTTCTAGTGGCTACCTACCTTTTTGCTAAAGGTTGCATTGCACTTGGATGTTTCATCAATGAGTGTGGACAGAAGCAATATGAAAACGAATCCAGTCATATTTTCATGGTTTCATAAAATTTATATTTTTCTTTAAATCTCAGAAGAAAAGTAGTTTATATAGAGAAAAAATATTGTTTGACAATTAAGAGTGTTTAATACTAGTTGTGACAGATAAAAATACAGATTTTTCTGGTTCATTTGAATTTCAGCTAAATTACATTTTTTTTTATTTATTATGTATACAATATTTTGTCTGTGTGTATGTCTGCAGGCCAGAAGAGGGCACCAGACCCCATTACAGATGGTTGTGAGCCACCATGTGGTTGCTGGGAATTGAACTCAGAACCTTTGGAAGAGCAGGCAATGCTCTTAACCTCTGAGCCATCTCTCCAGCCCCAATCACAAATATTTAAAAAAAAAAATAAGTTTGAGCTGGGTGGTGGTGGTGCTCGCCTATAATCCTAGCTCTCAGGAGGCAGGCAGGTGTATCTCTGTGAGCTCAAAGCTAGTCTAGTCTAGAGAATAAGTTCTGGGACAGGCTCCAAAACTACACAGAAACTGGTCTGAAAAAAAAAAAAAGGAAAGAAAAAAGTTAGATTTGCCTCCTAAACTTTTTTTTATTTATTATGTATACAATATTCTGTCTGTGTGTATGCCTGCAGGCCGGAAGAGGGCACCAGACCCCATTACAGATGGTTGTGAGCCACCATGTGGTTGCTGGGAATTGAACTCAGGACCTTTAGAAGAACAGTCAATGCTCTTAACCTCTGAGCCATCTCTCTAGCCCAACCTCCTAAAATTTTGAGCAAACTTATTCTACTTACATTTTTTTCCCAAGAGTTTATTTTTAAGTGGGGGTATGTGCACATGAGTGCATGTTACAACAGAAGTAGAGAAGAAGGTGTTAGATCCCTTGCAACTGGAGTAACAGGCAGCGGTGAATCATCTCACAAGTGCGGATGGTAGAGACTAAACTCGGGTCTCTGAAAGAGCAGTATGCAATCTTAACTGCTGGGCTATCTCTCCAGCCTCCCTACCCCCTTCTTATATTTTTAAAAAGGTTGTTTCATATTTATATGAAATTGGCACTAGAAGAGTTTATAGATGATATGTAACACGTATTTATTGGCGGGAGGGGTGTGCATGTACAATGTGTGCAAGCTTATGTGTGAAGGTTATTATATAACCTGTGGGAGTTGGTTCTCTCCATCATGTTGTTCCTGAAGATTTAAACTCAGTTATTGGTACTAAGCATCTTTACTCACTGAACAATTTTGCCAGCTTTAGTATAGAGAGTGGGTCTCTTTAAGATAGTACTGCTAGATTTCTTTAATCCTATCGAATAACTTTTGATCCAAAACTAGTTACTGAAAACTACTACTAGATCCCTAGGTAATTTGTTGGGCTCTCTTCCCAAGGAGCTCGTGACATAGCAAAAACAGCTGCTGCTCCAAGAACACACAGTGGACACTCATAGCTGTGATGTTACAGTTGGGCAGCACGGCCAGCTTGGAAATTATACCAAGATAAAAGACTGTGGAAAATTGATTAGCTCCAGAGGAACAGACAAGGTGTGTAGGGAAAATAAAGATTTAGGGTGCTATTTCACACACATCCCCCATATGGTATTTTTCAGAAAAACTAGGGGAAAAAATCTCGAATAATGGGACATGAGCTTCGTTGTAGCCTAGGTAAGATATTGCACTGCCAGAGTTGTGTCTTAAAAGTTCTAGCCAAGAGGTGGCCCACATCTTTAATCCCAGCACTCAGGAGGCAGAGGCAGGAGAATCTCTCTGAGTTTGAGGCCAGCCTGGTCTACAGAGTGAGTTCCAAAACAGCCAGGGCTACACAGAGAAACCCTGTCTCAAGGGGAAAAAAAATTCTAGTCAAGTTAAGAGCACTTGTTTCTCTTGCAGAGGGCCCAGGTTCAGTTCCTAGGACCCACACTCACAACCACCTAGAACTGTAGTTCCAGGAAATGTGGTGCTTTCTTTTGACTTCCAAGGGCACTAGGTACACTCATGGTGCACATACATACATGCAGGCAAAAATTTATAAAATAAATCTAAAGGGGATGCTATTAAAGAAAAGAATTTCAAACAAAGTGTGGTGATGCATACCTGTAATCACTGGCACTTGGGAATTAGAAGCAGGAGGATTTGGAATTTAAGAGGATTTTGGTCTGAGCTGTATGAGAACTTCTTTGCAAAAAGAAAAAAAAAGTAATTTTACCCACTTCATGGTGTTTTTTTTTGGGAGGGGGTAAAAATGTGTGTATGTGATGTGTATAGGTACCCCTAGAGACTAGAAGAGGGTCTAGATCCTCTGGAACTAGAATTACAAGTTTTATTTGTGAGCCACCTGATCGGAGTGCTGTGAACTAAATTTACTTGGGGTTCTTAACAAGAGAAAAGTCGTTCTTAATAACTGAGACATCTCAGCTGAGTGGTGGCGGCACGCGCCTTTAATCCCAGCACTTGAGAGGTAGAGGCAGGCAGATCTCTGTGAGTTAGAGGCCAGCCTGGTCTACAGAATGAGTTTCGGGACAGCTTGGACTGTTTCACTTAGAAGTACTGTCTTGAAACCCCCCAAAATAATAATAATGATAACAATTTAGCCATCTCTTCAGTCCCCTAACCTCCTATTTAAAGACCACTTTGTGTGTGCACTTGTGTTGCTTTTCTGTTTCTGTTGGTAGACAGCTAGTTTATCCTCTAGCATGTTCTTGTGGTCCCTAAAGGAAACTTTTTGTAAGCTGGAAAAATCCACATTCATTTTATCAGATAGAAAAGTGCCTATGTCTTCTGGCATCTGGTTGGCGGTGCTGCCTGCTCTATGAGGTGTTAGTCACTGAGTAGTTTGTATGACACTGCCTTTCTTCCTCTTCAGGTCATCACCAATCTAGTGAAAATGCTGAAGTCTAGAGACACAAGGAGAAATTTCTGTCCTCCAAACCACTGGCTGTCAGAACAAGAGGATATCAAAGCAGATAAAGTTAGTGAAAATCTCCTTAATAGTTTTCATTAAAAATAGTTTCTCACCTTTTGTATTTCTGGGGAGAGTAAGTCTTTTAAAATTGTTTAACTCTTCATTTAACTTCTGAGTAGGTATCATTGTTGTCTGCAATGCTAACTCTTGGTCAGAGAGCAAGATAAGTAGCAACAGCCTTGGCCTAGACAGCATCCTAATTATTTTTATCTGATTGGGCTTTTGTTTTGTTTTGTTTGCCTCAGGTTAGACTGAAGCCCAATATTTGTCTATTAGAATTGAAATCAATTTTACTTTTAGTAGTACTACCAATAAAAGTATTTTCATTAGTTAAAAAATATGGGCTTTGGGCTGGAGAGATGGCTCAGCGGTTAAGAGCACTGGCTGCTCTTCCAAAAGTCCTGAGTTCAATTCTCATCAACCATATGGTGGCTCACATCCATCTGTAATGAGATTTGACGCCCTCTTCTGGCGTGCGGGCATACATGGAGGCAGAATGTTGTATACATAATAAATAAATCATTTAAAAATCTATTAAAAAATAAAAAAAATATGGGCTTTAGGCTGTCTGAGGGGCCAATATAATAGAATATTATGAAGATTTGAATCTAAAGCAAACTAAATCTTGCAGATCATCAGAACGAGAGTATGTAACAGAGGGCATCAGGTGGTCCCAGAGAAATTCACCACTAATGCATTTTAGAATCTTTGGGGATGGGGATAGGAATGCGGGTGCAACAAGAAGCCAACACAGGAGTGTGGCAGGACAGTGGGGGTATGACTGGATCCTTGGGGAAAAGCCATCTTCAAGTTGAGCCTGAGGCCTCCAGCCCTGCCTACTGGCAGAGTCTGCAAATGGACAGATCTTGCAAAGTGAACAGCTCCTGGGCCCAGGTAGGTGACTCTAAGGAACTTTTCCTGCCAACACAAAAAGTCTTTAACACAGTTGTAGTTCTATATTTAAGGTGTGGTGACCTGTCACAGTAGAGGCTGCTGAAGTGTGAGGACAAGTAGGGATTCCTGAGAGCCCCTCTTCTCAGACATAGACACTGTCCTGGGAACTCTGAGCAACACTGAAAATAACTACATGGACTGGTCTGGTATAGTAACTCCGCAAAATCACAGTAGCACTCAAGAAAAAAAGACCTTCATCCATCAGTTTTATAGAGTATGAAGGAACCATTTCATTATTTTGAAGACTTTTCTGAAAAGAAAAAAGTAGTAAACATTTGACCTGCCTCTCTAGGGCTATCTAGATAGCATTGATGCCTTCCTGCTATATGTCTTCCAGATAATGGGTATCTTATCTTGTGGGTTCTGGGAAAGTGTAACCTGCCATCATACATATTGGGCCTAGTGCTCTAAGCCTCTCTAAGTAGTGAGTATGATCCAGATTATAAGCAGAAATTTGAACCTTCATTATAATAAAATTACAAAGACCAAAACTAAGGGATGAAAAAAAAAATTATAGATTAAAGCAAAACTTAAGAGAACTTCCTCTACTTATCTGACTTTAATACTAATTCATCCAAATTAATTGGGAAAGAAAAATTTTAAGAGGAAGTAGGTAAGTTTAAAGTTATTTTTTTTAAGTGATATGATTTGTTTTGTGATTATATCATTGTTACTTTACTCTGCCCAGACTCTCACCAGTTCACTTTAAATAGAATATGAGGGCATGAAAGGCACCCTGCCCTGGACAGGGATAGACAGCCAGCTCCTTAAGGAATTGTAGGTGCAGATGCCATCAGATAGTACTAAAGCCGAAGAAAATGCTGACAGCAATTGGTTCCCACAGGTCACCCAGCTCTATGTACCTGCATCTAGACATGTGTGGCGGTTCCGGAGGATGGGCAGGATTGGCCCACTGCAGTCCACCCTGGAGGGTAAGTTCTCCTCGGTTGGAACTGCTTTTTGCAAGGGCAAATACTCTGCAACATTCAGTTCTTTACTGTTAGCTCTGCGATTGATTGATTGATTGATTGATTGATTGATTGATTGATTGTGCTGAACACCACACAGCATTTCATCCAATAAATAACAATTAGCTTGTGTGCCCTGGTAAACAGGTAGAAAATGATTGTCAGTCTTTGGTGGTTATGAATATAGCTGCTATTATCAGTGTCTAAGTGTTTGTTTGAAGATAAATACTGGAAGAATCTAAGTCACTTCAAACATGTGTTTAACTTTATAAAAACTGCAGAACTGGTTTTTTATTTATTTATTTATTTAATTTTTTTTTTTTTTTCGAGACAGGGTTTCTCCATAGCTTTTGGTTCCTGTCCTGTCCTGGAACTAGCTCTTGTAAACCAGGCTGGCCTCGAACTCACAGAGATCCGCCTGCCTCTGCCTCCCGAGTGCTGGGATTAAAGGCGTTTGCCACCACCCGGCCAGAACTGTGTTTTGAAGTAGCTATGGAACCTTGCATTCACCACTGATATGTGATTTATGCCCTGTTACTTTGTATCCCAGCCAGTCCATGGGATTGTCATCGTGGGATTGTCATGTTTTGTTTTGGTTGATTGGTTTTTACTTCTTTGACAGAGTCTCACTATGTAGCCTTACCTCGTGTAGTGATCTCCCAAATCCTGGGATTAAAAGTGTGCTCCACCGTGTCTTCTGGGATCTTATGGATGTAGCATGGCCATTTCAATAATGAATAGTAGCTGTGGTTGCGTGGCCCTTCAACATGCTGGCATTGATGAGGGAGGAACTCATGGGCTTCACAACTTCTGAGGAGCTATTAGCACTTTATGTTTGTAAGGAAGTGGGAGTCATTTTCTTTCTTTTAAAAAAAAAAATTAATTATTTATTTATTTATTTATTTAACCTGCATGCCTAAACACACACCAGAAGAGGGCACCAGATCTCATTGTAGATGGTTATGAGCTACCATGTGGTTGCTGGGAACTGAACTTAGGACTTGTGGAAGAGCAGCCAGCTCTTAACCTCTCTCCAGCCCCGGGAGTCATTTTCTTTAGCAATATAGCCCCATGTTCCAGTATTAACTCCCTTCCCATATTCTTTTTTCCTTTTCTTTCTGTTTTTTGGTTTTTCAAGACTGGGTTTCTCTGTGTAACAGTCCTGGCTTCCCTGGAACTTACTTTGTAGACCAGGCTGTCCTTGAACTCACTAAAATTCACCTACCTCTGCTTCCAAGTGCTAGGAGTAAAGGCATGCGTCACCACTGCCCAGCTTCTGGGTTCTTATAAGCAGCTCTAGCTAAACTCAGTAGATCACAGAAAAGATGAGTTGGGAGATTAGTTGTGAGGAAAGTGGTCAGCAAGAATAGGAGGAGGATAAAAGGATCATGGGCTATGAATACGATCACCATAAATTGTGTGAAACTGTCAAAGCTTTTTTTTTTTTTTTTTTTCCGAAATAGAGTTTCTGTATAGCTTTGGGGCCTGTTCTGGAACTCTTGTAGACCAGGCTGGCCTTAAACTCACAGAGATCCGCCTGCCTCTGCCTCCCGAATAGTGGGATTAAAGTTGTGCACTCATTCCATGAGTGCTGACTGTGTTTATAGAATGAACAGACAGCTGAAGATGGTTGTTCACTCTGTGCTTGTCTCACTCACCTGGCTGGAATGACCTCACAGATTTCAGATTGGGCATGGAGGGTGTTTATGGATCTAGAAATAGATGGGATCACTGGGTTATTTTTAGATTCTTAAAATGATCTTATAAATCCTGATTTAGTAGCTGGCAGTGAACGGAAAGAAAATACAAATGACTAATGAGTTTTAACATATGTGTTATAGTGGGTCTGGAGTCCCCACCCTTGTCTGTGTCTGAGGAACGACAGCTTGCCATTCTGACAGAACTGCCTTTTGTGGTTCCATTTGAGGAGCGAGTGAAGGTATGCTATTCTGACCTTATGATGTTAACATAATTGAGAAACACCTCAAGTAAAAAAAAAAAAACTCCAATTTCATACTTAAAATCTAACCAGCTACTTCTATATAAGCTGAAGGCATGCTTTCCCTTATAGTTAGCTGAGCAGCGTATTAGACTAGAAATTTCTGATAGTGAGGCCTATGGAAGATTGTTTAAAGTGTATATGTTGTTACTAAAAATGCCAAATTTTTTTGTAAAGGTTCTTTGTGTACCTTCATTAAAAAGTTACTATGACCATCACTGCCTTGTAAAATGGAAAAATACCTTAGCTCCTTTCCAGATGATTTTGACACATGTTTAAAAGATTACATGTATATTTCCCATTTAATTTGGACCTTTTTTTTCCCCCTTCTGGTTTTTCGAGACAGAGTATCTCTGTGTAAAAGCTCTAGCTGTCCTGGAACTAGCTCTTGTAGACCAGGTTGGCCTTGAACTCACAGAGATTCACTTGCCTCTGCCTCCCAAGGCTGGGATTAAAGGCATGTGCCACCACCTTTCGGCATGGACTTTTTTTATATTAGAAATCTTCTAGAAATTGCTAGGTCCTTCTCTCAGGTACGGGCCTTGATATTTTTCAGGCCTACATTCTTTGTCTGGGGTAAACAAAAATGGACTGACCAACCAGGAGGCTCTGGGTCAGTGGTTCTCAGCCTTCTTAGTACTGTGACCCTTTAATACAGTTTCTCGTGTTGTGGTGACCACCAACCTTAAAATTATTTCATTGCTACTTATAACTAATAATTTGCTACTGTTATGAATCGTGATGTAAATATTTTTTTGAAGACAGGTTTACAGAAGGGATCATGAGTACACAGGTTGAGAGCCACTGTTCTAGGTTCATAAAAATGCTGGCATAACATAGTACCAAACTCTTGAGCTCCCTCTACTGGTATTTCACCATCGTAGACATTTGAATTTTATTCTTGGAGAAAATATTCTAAGATTAGCTTACTGCTTTAAGAGCTTTATTTCCCTCTTAAATAATATTTTAAACGGGGTGTGTGTGTGTGTGTGTGTGTGTGTGTGTGTGTGTGTGCGCGCGCGCGCGTGCATTCTATAGAGTTCGTCCGGAGGCTGAAGACCAACTTTTAGGAATCTGTTACCTCCTATCATTTAGGTCCCTGATCAAACTCAGGTCATAACTCTTGACAGAAAGTGCTTTACCCACTAGGTCATGTCAGTACCCCTACCTGCCTAAATTGTTAAGAAAGTACTTAATAAATGAACACATACTGTGACATGGATCTTTCAAAACACTGTAAATGCAGGGGAAACAGCTTTATAAATACTTAAATATTCATTTCTTGAAAAAAAATGTTTGCTACCTTGTATAAAAAACCGGATGTCAGAAGTTATAGAGATATAAAGTTAAAACATTTAACAGTCTTGATTTTAGGTTGTTAATTCTTTTAACAGCAAGTCTGTTGTTTCTAATAACCTTAACAACTTTACCTTTTTGTTAGATTTTTCAAAGGTTGATTTATGCAGATAAGCAAGAAGTTCAAGGAGATGGTCCATTTCTGGATGGGATCAATGTCACAATAAGAAGAAATTATATTTATGAAGATGCTTATGACAAACTTTCTCCAGAAAATGGTATATATACATATAGTGCTCTGTGTGTTCCTATATTTGTTAGGGGGGAAATAGGAAGTTGGTGTAGAAAATAATAATTGTTGTTAGGTATTTAATCCTAGTACCCAGGAGACATAGGAAGGTGGATCTCTCTGAGTTTGAGGTGCACATTGAGTTCCAGGACAGTCAAGAGTATATAGTGAGACCCTCTCTCAAAAATAAATAAATAAACAATTCTGTTAAGCCTGGTTCTGGGTATGATGATACATGCCTTTAACCCTAGCAAAAGGGCCAGGGCTGCATAGGAATGGATGTACACAAACACACAAATGTGAAACTGTATTAAATTTAAATCAATTAATATTAATTTAACTGTATTAAATTTAATACAGTTTCTGTGTGGTTATTTCGGGAGTAAAGTTTGATTTATAGTTGATATTAATAAATGGCATTAAAAAGATCAGTATGCTTTTAATTTTTTTTTTCCTCCTTAGACCAGATCTCTCTACATAGCCCTGGTTGTCCTAGAATTTACTATGTAGAGCAGACTGGCCTCCAAATCACAGAGATCCACCTGCCTCTGCCTCCTGAGTGCTGGGATTAAAAGCATGTGCCACCACTTCCCAGCTTGTTGTTTAGACATTTTGATCTGGAGAAAGGAGGTTTCCTGAAACTTAACAAATAATTTTTATTTGTTTTTTGATTTTTGAAACAAGGTCTCTTTATGTAGCCCTGGCTATCTTGAAACTTTATGTAGATCAGGCCATCCTTCAACTCACTGAGATCATCCTACCTCCACCTCCTAAGTTCTTGAATTAAAGACATGTATCAGCATACCCACGAGCAGATATTTTTTAATTAAAAAAAAAGCCTTTCAACATAGAAGCAGTGATATGAAATTTAGTTCTTTTGAAAAAAAAAAAAAAAAAGGAAGCACTTGTCATTTCAGAGTATTAAATCCTCTTGTATGACAGAAACATCCTTAGCAAAACTTACAGTTTCCTCTGTCACAAGCCAGTTCACTCCTTAAACAATTTCTCAGGCCACTGTTGCCTTAAACTTGATGAAGTGCATGTTTCGGCTGTCAGAGTCATAAGCATACTTGGGTTTCACACAATTGCCTGGTATATACTATGCCCTTGTGGGGACTGAGTTCCAGCAAGGTGGACAGTGAAAGGCTCAGCTCAGACTGAAAGCATGGAGTAAAAGTGTCTTTATTTTTCACTTGCATGTCTAGGAGTCAGGATATTGGCGTAGAAAATAAAAAGCTGTGTATATATTTCCACCACAGATTGATGAAATAGGGTAGTTAGTACAAAGGATATAGTTTGCTTCCTTCTTCAGATGTTTTTCTAGCTCGCTGTGAGTCTTCATATATAGAAATGTGTAACTCTAGAAAACCGGTTTGGCTCATTTCAGATGAAGAAGACAGTATCTTTAGCTTGTAGTCAGGCTTGTCTTTGATTGGAATTACTTCGTGGATCATTTCAGTGGCAACGTGTTAGGACTACTCACTATTATCCATTACTCTAGTTGTCCCAAACCTCTCTTTATAAAAAGTCTTCTTCCCCTGCCCAACCTAGTTCAATTGCCTAACTTCCATCTTCAGAGATGGTGGGTTGTTCTTACTTAGAATCTTTCTCCCACTGGTTCACTAACCAGCCATCTCCTGTGTGATATATCTGTGGAAAAAGGCTTTCCATGTAAGCCCTGGGAAAGTTCCCATCAGTTTTTTGTTGTTGTTGTTTTGGTTTGGTTTTTGGTTTTTCAAGATAGGGTTCCTCTGTAGCTTTGGAGCCTGTCCTGGAACTGGCTCTTATAAATTGTTTTGTTTTATTTTAAAATTTGTTCATTTATTATGAATATAATGTTCTGCCTGCATGTTTCCCTGCAGGCCAGAAGAGGGTACCAGATCTCATTATAGATGGTTGTGAGCTACCATGTAGGTACTGGGAATAGAACTCAGGACCTCTGGAAGAGCATCCAGTGCTCTTAACCACTGAGCCATTTCTCCAGCCCCAAGTTCCCACCAGTTTTATTGGCTGCTAATGTTTTTAATGGGACCTTCTACATAAATATTGCTATTTCTAGGTTATGTTTATTTTGTTTATTTGCATTTTAAGCAACTTTGATGTTTTAGTATTATTGCTTTATTGAACCATAAGTGTTAAATGTTCCTGATTGATCATCTCAATGCCTTTACATAATGCTTCCTGTAATACTGTTTATTTTATTGCCTTTTTTTTTCTTTTTTCTTTCTTTTTTTTTTTTTTTTCTTTTTTTACAGAACCGGATTTGAAAAAACGGATTCGTGTGCACTTGCTTAATGCCCATGGCCTGGATGAAGCTGGCATCGATGGTGGCGGTATTTTCAGAGAGTTTTTAAATGAACTACTGAAATCCGGATTTAACCCCAACCAGGGGTTCTTTAAAACTACTAATGAAGGGCTTCTATACCCCAACCCAGCTGCTCAGATGCTTGTGGGAGATTCCTTTGCAAGGCATTACTATTTCCTTGGCAGAATGCTTGGAAAGGTAATCTTTATATAAAAATAAGACTCAAAACAAAGATGTCTGCCATTCCACTGTTTTTGTTGTTGTCTAAATTTCATTGATTATTATTATTCAGAATTGTTAAAAGTCATTTTGGTGATCCCTAGCTAATACTTATTTATATAACAACTACAGTTCATCATCATATATTGCCTGGGCAATAGTTAGACTTTAAAAAAATAGTATAGTATGAAAACAGAAAATACTATAAAACTCTGCACATAGAGGTTTTATAATAGCTACCTATATATTTATTTTCATTTGATTTCTGTGTGTGTGTGTGGCCATAGTTTGACACTGGTGTCTTCCTCAGTTGCTCCCTATCTTCCTTATTCTTTGAATTAGGGTCTCTCACTGAACCTAGTGCTAGTTCATTCACTTAACTGACCCTCAAGCCTCACCTTTCCCCATCTCCCCAGCACTGGAAATACAGATGCATGCTGACTGTTTGTGGTTTTGTTTTGTTACTGTGTGTGCTAGGAATGAAACTCCTCCTGTTTACAATGGCAAGCACTTTACCTATTTAGCCATCACTGTAGCGCCCCACAGGACCTATTTTAAATTTGTTTAATGTAATTTAGACCTGTTAAATAAAAGGGGAGTATGGAACTGAATGCAAACTTACGGTTTAATGGTGAAATGTGCAGTGTTCCCTCTAATTTAAGTCAGATACAAGACTCGACACTGGGAGATCAGCATTGTAATTGCTCCCTGTAAGTAACCAACAAAATGTAGTTGCTATATTTACTGCTACATTTAAAAACGTAGAACTCTTTCATACAAGCATATATTTTTAGAATTTATTTTTTGCTTACTTGAATTTTAAGTAAAAATGTTGGTTACTGCTAATTATGGATACATGTGTCTAGTAGACTGTTCCAGTCAAATCAGGAGCTGAAATTCATACCCATTGTGTCTTAAATGAATGTGTATTTGAGCTTTAATTTGATCCCAAGGGACATGCAGTTTTGGAGTGGTGGAAAGCATAGTGCATCTGAGATATGTCCAATAGCAGATATGTGTCTGCTATCAGGCTCAATATTTTTATCAAGATTTATTTTTATTTTTAATTATGTAGAGGTCTGTGAATATGTGTACGTGAGTGCAGGTGCCCTCAGAGGCCAGAGGCATTGGATCCATCTGAAGCTGGAGTTACAGGTGATTGAGAGCTGATTGGCATGGGGACTGTGAACTGAACTCAGGTCCTCTGGGAAAACAGCGTGCTGCTCTTTATCACTGAGCCATCTCTGCCTTCTAGCTCTTAACTACCGAGTTCGTATTAGTATGATACAGGGAAGATTTTATGCTACCTCTAACTCAAACCCATTTTGAATCCTTGTAGCTTGAGGACAAAAGATAGATACAAAGTACCCAGCCAGTTGTAGCAGGGCAGCTGAGGACTCAACATAGCTGAGGAAGGAGGTGGTTCATCTGCCCTCTCTTCTGGCCCACTTTCAGTTTAAGTTAATCCCCCAGGTCTTTTACCTTTTTTGCAGACAGGTCTCACTACATAGCCCTGGTGTCCTGGAGCTCAGTATGTAGATCAGACTTGGCTTCAAACTCAGAGAGATCCATCTGCTTCTACCTCTTGGGTGCTGAAATTAAAGGCATTAACCACCACACCCAGCCTGAGTTAGGGGTTTTAAAGTATAGAAGAAAGATGTAGCATATTTGGTAATATAAAATAACATTGTAGTGTACGCGCAGCATACCCACTAATGACTCTTATTACCAAACCTGATGACCTGAGTTTGATCTCTGTATTCAACATGGTAAAAGAAGAAAACCACCTTTCATATATACTCTATGATGTATGCCTCCTCCCTAAATAAATAAGTGTAATAAAGGGTATGTGTGTAAAATTCCAGTATCTTTAGCTTTCAGACAATTTTTAAAAAAAAAAAAATTAGATTCCACTTTTCCCCAGTTAGAATAACTACTATTAAAAGACATAGGCAGGCATGGTAGCTCGTGGCTATAATCCCATTATTTGGAACGCAGGATAATTACTTTGTTTCATACTAGCCTGAGCTATGGGTAGGTGAAATGCTAATGAGAGAAGGGGAAAAAGAATTTTGATCCTTCGGCTGGTGGTGGTGCATGCCTTTAATCCTGGCACTCAGGAGCTAGAGACAGGCAGGCAGGTCTCTGTGAATTTGAGGCCAGCCTGGTCTACAAAAACTAGTTCCAGGACAGACACCAAAACCATACAGAGAAACCCTGTCTTGAAAGAAAAAGAGAAAAGGAAGAATCTTGATGCACAGTTAGTGAGGGTGTATATATAGACTCTAGTATAGTTCCTCAAAGAACAAGTAGAGCCCTCAGATCTGGAAACTGAATCTTATAAGGTCTGACGTATTTCCAGAGAAAATGGAGTCAGCATATCAAGTCCTTGTTGTTCCATATTCACTGTTATTGATCATAATAGCTAAGATGTGAAATTTACTTAGGTGCTCAACAGTGGAAGATATAAAGAAATTATAGTATATGTACATGATGGAATAATATTCAGTTGTAAAGAATGAAGCCTTGGTATTTGCAGCAAAATAAATGGAACACTTTTAATCCCAATATTTGGGAGGCAGAGGCACTTGGATCTCTGTGAGTTCAAGGCCAGCTTAGTTTATAGGGCTAGTTCCAGGACAAAGAAACCCTGTCTCGTTAAAAAAGGTAGGGAGAGGGGATTTAAGTGAAGTAGTTCAGACACAGAAAGACAAGTACCACATGTACAACCTGGTGTGTGAAAGCTAAAATTAAGCTGTCCTGAAAATAGAATGATGATTTATATTTATAGAAGTTGGGGAGAAAAAGGGGTAGATAAGGTAGGCTGGATTTGACCAGTGAGCACTGTGGGCATGTGTACATGTGTAGTACATGTGTAGTACAAATTCTAATTGGTCTTAAAAATAAAAACCAGGAGTCAAAATATTAGGAAGTAAAAGCTGAAAGATCAGAGAAACAGAGTAGCCAGCCACTAGAGCTGAAATCTCCAGAGCAGAAAGAGACCAGACTCCTGTCAGTCTCTGTCTATCTGTCCCTCCCTCCCTCATTCCCTTCCTTCATCCCCCCCCCATTCCATCATTCCATCCTTATCCCCGCCTTATATTCCTCTCTCCACCCAGCCATATCACTTCCTGTCTTCACCTTCCTAGAGCTGAGTTAAAGGTGTGAGCCACCACTGCTCTTGTTTTCTCTTAGACTGGATCAAACTCATGTAGCCCAGGGTGGGCTTAAACTCACATTGATCCATCTGCTTCTGCCTCCCAAGTGCTGGAATTAAAGGTATATGCTACCACTGCCTGTCCTCTTATGGCTAACTAGTGGCTTAGCTCTGAACTCTGATCTTCAGGTAAGCTTTATTTGCTAGATCACAAACAAGATACCACCACAGACTTGTGTAGAAATGTTCACACTGAACCTCATTTATCTTAGTATAAATATTTATCAGTGTATAATGGCACATGCTTTAATTTCAGCACCTAGGAGGCTAAGGCAAGAAGATTGTGAGTTTAGGGCCAACCTTAATAAGACCTTGTCTCAGAAAGCAAGGACTGGGCGCATAACTCAGTGTTTTAGAGTATGTGTACTACACATTGTTTAAACCCTAAGACTGCAGAATAAAAATATTAAGTGAATTAAGTAAATTATTTTGTTTAAACTAGCTCCTTGAGAATAGTGGTTGATTTAGTTCCACAGAGTTTTCTGCGTGGGAATTCCTAAGGGATTTCTAAAATACCTGTTTACCATCTGATTGTAAGTGGTTAACTTTGTATCAGCAAGTCTGCATCCAAATGAATGCACCCATACAGCACTAATAGTGAGCACCTGAACACTAAATCTGCAAGAGAAGAAAACTAGCTATTGATTGATTATGGTATTTATTGGGTCATAATATATTTAAATTTTCTTAATGCATATGTTAGTGATTGTTTACTGTGATAAAGTGCACAAAGGTCTTCAGAGCAGCTTTGCACAGGAAGAATTACCTCCCGTCACTGGTCACTTCTCAGTTAAAAGTTCCATTAGCAGATGGTTCCTGCCTGGGCTCTGGGTCGCGGCTGCACTTTGTTGCCTGTAAATCAGACTCTAGACAGGGATAAGTAAACAGCTTGGGATGTGGTCATGTCATGTTGGACTTTTTTACAGACAGAAGCACCTTAGTCCATTTAAGCCAATTAAGTTCAGAATATTTATTGGAACAAATCCTTTATCGTATTTGAATTCTACTTGAAATTTTTCCCCTTGATTCAGAATATTGATTTAATTGGAACAGAATGCCTATAAATCAGATTATTTGGTAATACTGTGGTCATATATTTGAAAATTTTAATTAGCAGATTGTATAACTTCAGCATGCTTTATAATTGTGTATTTTGGTAGAGTAAGTATGCAGTTAATGTATCATAAAGTGTGATATTGACAGTTAGCAGTTGATCTTGACCTTTCTGGAAGCTAAAAGAACTTATTCTTATATGTCATTAGTGTCCCTTTAGTAAATGCTCTCTGGGTTTAAATCTGTGAAGTTTGAGGTGAACATTAGGACCCTTGCTTGCCTCATCCTTCACATGACACAGCTCCTCTCCTCTGCAGTCATCTTTCAGCTCTAAGCTTATTAGTACATGGTGTCCCCTGCCTCACCCCTTGCCATCAGACCAAAGGCTCTTGTCTTCCTTAGACTTGTGGTCTTGACAGTAGCACAGGCTTCCTAAAACTGAGACAGAGCCTTTTACACAAATACTCATTTAGTGACCATGCCAGATATGGTTGTACACACATTTAACCCCAGAACTGGGGGGGGGGGGGTGCGCAGAGGCAGGAGGATCTCTGTGAGTTTAAGGCTAATCTGGTCTATATAAGCAAGTTCCGGAACAGCCATAACTAAATAGTGAAAGACACCCTGTCTGAAAAACAACAACTTAGTGACCATGACTAGATGCGTGTGTGTTTTGTTCTTAAAGAAGGTCATATTGGAAAGGCAGTGATAAGTAGATGAGCCCAATCTCTGAGGTGCATGAGACCAGGTAAGGAACTCCTGATCTTGACTGCATGACCTTTGTTTGTTTGTTTGTTTTGTTGTTGTTGTTTGTTTTTTGAAACAGGGTTTCTATGTAGCTTTAGAGCCCCTCCTGGAACTAGCTCTTGTAGACCAGGTTGGCTTCAAACTCGCAAAGATGCGCCTGCCTCTGCCTCCCGAGTGCTGGAATTAAAGACATGTGCCACCACCTCCCGGCTAACTTGGATGTTTTAAGTAGGTAGAGCAAGCACTCAAATAGGAAGGCTCCATAGATTGGTGACAGTGGAATCTTAGCCCTGGTAGTGTAGAGCTGAAAAGGAGTTATGTACAAGGGCATTGTTGCTGAATCAGGGTAAAAGGAAGAGGATAGTGTTGCAGGAGGCTGTCCAGACTTGAAATAACCACACAGAAACTGTATTGATTAAGTCATTGCTTGGCCTATTAGCTCTAGCTTCTTATTGGCTAGCTCTTACATCTTAATTTAACCCACATGGCTGTGGCTTACCAGCAAGGTTCTGCCCAGCATCTGTCTCTGGCAGCTACATGGCTTCTCCTTGATTCCGCCTACCTTTCCCAGCATTTAGTTTAGTTTTCTCCACCTACCTCTATTCTGCCCTGCCAGACCCAAGACAGAGTCTCTATTAACCATTGGAATTCACAGCATACAGAGGGACATCCCACATCAGGATGGAAAGGAGGCTGCCTAGTTTGTTCTGAGAACAGAAGGATGGAAGTGGTATTGGCTAAGCTAGGGAACGTTGGGTAAGGATGACCAGTTATTTGGTTTAGATACCTGAGACATGCCTAGGGACCTTAGACAGACACTGTATTCAAGAACGAGGTCTGGCCAGGAGGTGGCACGCACCTTTAATCCCAGCACTTGAGAGGTAGAGGCAGGCAGATCTCTGTGAGTTTGAGGCCAGCCTGGTCTATGGAACTAGTTCTAGGACTGTTAAACAGAGAAGCCCTGTCTCAAAAAAAAAAAAAAAAAAAAAAAACAGAGTTACAAGCTGGAGGGGGGCACACAGAAGGTGGAACTTGGGAGCCAGGTTCCATGGATCAGCAGAATTCTACAAAGGAAAGAAAAAAACAAGGAGAGTGCAATGTCTCAGAAGCATGATAAAGACTGTCTCAAGGGAAAAGAAGGATAATTGCTATGCAGTGTTACTGATGGGCCAAATAACATTAGAACCAGAGAGGTCACCTTATTATTTATCAGTGTGGACATCACTTTGGAGTGGAAGCAAAGCCTCAGCAGATGGTCAAGGACAGTAGCATCACTGCAGCTAAGGTACATTCTGTGCTCTGCACCTGTGACTGTCATCTGGGAACTGCTATATGGCCATTTGAACTGACAAGCAGTGAAATGAAGGACATTTTCCTTAGCGGTAGACAAACAAACTGCTGCTTTAACTCTCAGCCTGAAGCACAGACCTGCTGCTTTGAGTAAAGAGTGTTCTCTGCAGGATCCCATTGGGGTGTATTTGGTTCAGGTAGAGCTAAGGGGTATTTGGGAGCATGACTAGAAAAAGACAGAAGGGCAGCGAGAGTGCTAATGATTCTCGGTACTTCTCTCAGAGTGTGTTCACATGTACAAGCAGAAAGACCTCAGTGAAGTCATAGGTGGTATGCTTCAAAGGGTACTAAGATGAATGAATAGAGCCTGTGTGTGAAGGAGGCTGATACTCTCCAAGGGTGACCCAGGTATAACAGCTTTACCTGGGACTTGATAGAAATCTGTGTCCCTTGGGCTAGCTAGCTGCCAAGCCTGTAAGCTGTATTTTGCCAGTCTCACAGCATTTGCTGGGCTGACCCTGAGAGTAGCTCTCTAGAGAAACATGGGTTGTCAGTTGACTGAGGTCTGAGTTAGAGTGAGCCAAAGTGACCACTAACTAGAAGGAGGCAAAATCGGCTGAGCTGAGCCAGATGTGGCATCACCTATAACCCAAGCACTTGAGAGGTAGAGGCAGGAGAATTGGGAGTTCAAGGCAGCCTGAGCTATTTGAGACCCTATGTCAAGAAACTAAAGAAAACAAAATGATGAACTGGGTGCAAACACATTAAAAACACAGACAATGATTACAGAATCCCTTCTTAAAATCTGGACTGTTCAGAAAGGAAATCAGACTGGAAAGATGGTTCAGCAGTTAAGAGCATGTACTGCTCTTGCAGAGGATCTATGTTTGGTTCCCAGCACACACATGTTGGCTCACAACTGTCTGTAACTCCAGTTCTAGGGAATCTGACTCCTTCTGACCCCCAAGAGCGCAAGCACGCATGTGGTGCACACATTCAGTCAAAATAATTACACACATTAAAAAATAAGGCAGGAAGGAAATCAGTCTGTGAGTGGGAAAAGAAGAGAAAGACAGTGAAAAGGAGAAAAAAGGGCTAAAGTTAGGGTGAGATAGGGAGTCAGGCAGAAATTAGCATGGACTGTCAAACCCAGAGGGTAAAGGGGATCTGAGTGAGGGTCAGTACATAGCAGAATAGACTTAAAGACCAGGTGGCCATGCCAAACTAGTGAAGGTGGCACGAACTAAGTAGCTAGAATGTTAGATAGATGTCACCAAAGGTTGTCACAAGGCTGTTGGAGTAAAAAGCTTTTGCTTGTTTGTATTATCCTTGTTATTGTTGTTATGCACATGCAGTATGAAGTGAGCGTGTGCCACAATGCACTTTTGCAGGTCAGAGGCCAACTGTGAAAGAATTTTTTCCACTATGGGTTTTGAAAATGGATCTTAGTTTCATAGGCTTGCATGGCATTCACTTTTACCTACTGAGCCCAGAAGTGAAAATCTTGTATTAAAGAAGGCCTGACAGTGCTGGCAAGGTGTCATGGACCTGTCCCAATGTAGATATCACAAGAAGAATATGTGCTCTGTAAGCACAGGTAACTCTGTGGGCTTAAATGCTACAGGAACTGCCTGTGACTGAAAACCAAAGATTCTAAATGGGGGGGGGGGTGTTGTTTTTTTCTTTTCTTTTTTGTTTTGTTTTGTTTTTTATTCAGGGTTTCTTTCTGTAGCCTTGGCTGTGCTGGAACTCTCTCTTTAGACCAGACTGGCTGCAGAGATCCACCTGCCTCTGTCTCCTGAGTGCTGGAATCAAAGGCTTGTGCAGCCATTGCAGCTTAAATGAGTCTTGATGACATATACATTTGTAGGTGACCTGAAAGGGTCAAGAAAGGGCATGCGGTTTTACAAACAAACTCATATGAGTAGCCCTGTCTGTAAAATGTTACCTGACGTAGTTGGCAACTAATAAGTGTTTTAAGTGGATGCTACTATTGATGTACTTGAGCCCTATAGCCAAGACTTGGTGTGTCCTGTAGAGTAGGAGCTTACACTCCAGATCCTCATGGGTCAGTCCAGTTCTTAACTTCCAAAGCTCAGGTCTAGAGTGTATGACCCTGGGTATACATACTTAGCTCAGAGCTCTGTTTTGTTTTTTTAAACTATGTGGTTAGCCTGACTGGAAATAATTAAAATTACTATTTGCTTACTCATTTAGGATGGCTTTAAAGCAAGACATCATCTCCTATAGTTTTTAGATTAAGTTATAAATGTTCACTTTAGAACTACCTGAAGATTGATAGAGATGCATTTGAAAAGCATTATTTTTTTATTGATTCTTAATGTAGTAAATTACCAAAGTTATTTGGCAGCAAACACAAGTGGCCTGTGCTGTGGCTCACATTTCTTCTCCTGATAGAGCCACAATTTGCATTAATTACATTGAGACTGCACTCACTTATATTAAAAGGCTTCTACTATAATTAATCCTTTCCATTTCGAACCGTTTTGGCACCATTTCTGGCTATAAACACTCATAAAGGACAGATAGCTGGAAAACACAGCACAGGGTTTTCTGTATACCTATCTTTTTCTCCTGTGACAGGTAGTTATTGATATGTTTCTAGGAACAAGTATGGTGCAATGGGCTGGAAAATGCTAAGTGGGTTATTTTGCATAAAAAATAGACAGTTTTAGAGTTATATAACTAACCTGTATTTAGAAAATACCTTGATTTATGCTTACATCTGTATCTCAGTTGCATACATTATGGAAATTTAATTTATAATCCATTTAGCTGATGCAGTCATAGTTTTCAGTGCTATCATTTATTAGTGCTTGTATATTAAATGCTTTAAAGGTTTAAACCTGCCTTATGTAAAAAATTATACCTATACATTTACATTTTATGAGTCACAGTGGGATTTCTGCTTAAAATTCAGGTAGCCCTGATATATTTAACGAATTTCTCTGGTTATTGTTACTAATGCAGAAATGGCAAACAATGACCTTCCATATTGAACATCCAATGATTTACACTCCAGCTTACTTTCAAAGTCCACTGTGTAAATGAGGGCTTTTTCTCAACACCTGGGATCAATCATGCAGCTTTATACAAAATGGTCTCCTTGGCTTTGAACTCATCTTTCATTTAGAAGTAATGGTGTTTATAAGTACTCCAGGTTAATAGTATTAACCGTTTTTTTTGTTTGTTTGTTTGTTGGTTGGTTGGTTGGTTGGTTGGTTGGAGTTTTTTGTTTGCTTTTTTTTTTATTGTTGTTGGGGGCTTTGTGTTTGTTTGAGACAGGATCTTACTATGTAGCTCTGGCTGTCCTGGATCTCACTACATAGGCCAGATTGGCCTTGAACTCTCAGATTTTGTTGTGGTTTGTTTTGTTTGTTTTCACCTTTTTTGGTTTGGGTTTTTGGTTTTTCGAGACGGGTTTCTCAGTAGCTTTGGAGCCTGTCCTGGAACTAGCTCTTGTAGACCAGGCTGGCCTTGAAGTCAGAGATCCAGCCCACCACTTCCAGTGTTGTTGAAGGAGCTGCGGGCTGCGTTCCTGCCACCCAGCTCCCAGCCGCCTGGCTAGCTTATGCCCCAAAATAACAACACACAAACTGTATTCATATAAACACTGCTTGGCCCACTTCTATTAATGTGTGTAGCACCACGAGGTGCCCTTACCAGGAAGATCCTAGCCTACGTCCATCCTGGGTCGGAGCTTCATCGCGTCTGCCCCAGAGAGCAGAGCTATGGCCTCTTAGCTCACTTCCTCTTCCTCCCAGCATTCTGTTCTGTTTACTCCACCCACCTAAAAGCTGGCCTATCAAATGGGCCAAGGCAGTTTCTTTATTAGCCAATGACCTTCCTCCATCACAGTGTATTAACCATTTTTAACTTGAGTGAACTATGACCTTTTGGAACAACTTTTTTAATATTGTCAGTGGATACTATGTGAGTGGTTGCAGTTTTATTATTCATTCTCTTATTTTGTACTATGTTGTCAACTTTTAAAAAGTTGATTGGGAAATGATTCATCTTCAGATTGGCTGTAAATCACAGGGACATGCATCTTGTTTTTCCTAGCTAAGGTTGACAAGGTTTTCCTAGTGGGTAACCTGGAAAGGAACATTTTAGAGTGTCTGGTAGTAGCTTTTTGAAGCAAAACACCAGTGCCATGCAAAATGCTTACTTTAGGGAAGAGATCCTCAACTATTTTCTAGTGTCTTTCAATCCTCTGACCCAGGTGAGTTTTCAAATTGTGGTCCTCCTCCAAGATCTGCATACACTGTATCTAGGCTTTCCACTATTGGTTTAAGAGCTAATGGCATCATAGAACACAGTATGAAACAGTGAATGAGGACTGTGGCTACTTGGAACTGAGAGTGGGTGAAGAGTGATTCACTTAATGTCTTACTGTCAGGTCTCATATGAAGTGTATGATGTAGCTGGTAATGCCCCTTGCCTGGAGCGCTGGGTAAGGGGTTACTGTAGAGTGAAATTGCCCATGGAGGAGATTTATTTTTTTATCTGAACATTACCTGGACATACAACTGCCCTGGGAGGTGGGGAAGGAGCACAGACTCGCCATGAACATTGATCTCTAGGTTAGACATCCCAATAGAAAAAACACTTGTGAAAGAACTCAGATTTCTGTGCTCCTTAGAAGTCAGTTTCTTAGCATGTTAGATCTTGGGGAAATGAGTTGGTCATGGCCTGCTCATTGTGATGCCTATGTTTACGAGAGTGTTTAAGAACAGCAACCAATCTGTTTACTAGAAAACTAGACAAAGGTTGGTTACAGTTTCCAAGTTTGCCTGTCAGAATAAGACACAAATAATATGGGGGTGGTTGGTTTTCACGTGCTTTTGTGTGTGCTCATCTGCCATGGTGCACATGTGGATGTAAAGGTAAAAGTTCTTTCATTCTACAATGTGGTCCCAAGGATCAGGCTTGGCAGCAAGAGCTTTCACCCCCTGAGCTACCTTGCCACTAACTCTAATTTTTTTTTTTTTAATCTCACCACACATTTTTGAGTCTTTATTGCATTTTACAACTGTGGCCATTGGAATATTTACCTTGTGATGTGAGTGAATCTCTGACCTGATGTTGGAAACTTTACTTTCCATCTCTGCCAAGAAATCTCTGGAGATCTACATACTAACTAACACTAATTAATCCAATAGTTGTCAGCTTCTAGCCACAGTGAGATGATCATCCATTGCCTCAACAACCAGGGCCAAGATTAGGAAGCTGGCAGTCGGGTGGGAGCATGAGAGCCAGGAGTCTTTACACGTCACTGGTAGAAGAAAAGAGTTCTAGCATTTTAGAACTCTTTGGGTAATGTCTTCCTTGTGCCGGCTACCTCTATGCTCTCCTGCTCCTAAGTAAATGTTCACGAGAGTTCAGAAGTGACAACACCACGCATACCCATCACCAGGTAAATGGGTGAATCTATCACACCTCAGTAAAAACCTAATGTGTGCTATCTTATAAGAAGTCTTATAAGATATCTTATAAGAGTGGTGAAACTTACTGTTAAGAGAGCAGACTAAGGGTAGATCTGTGGAGGGGGTTCCCTTAAGTTACTCAGGTATAACCAAGTAAGAAATTTATCAAGTGTCATGCAAGGTTTGTCTGTCAGTTATACTGTTGTGCAAATAATTTCAAAAAAATTAGCGTTAAAGGTAGAAATGACCTGCTTTAAAGACAATTTCTCCTCTTTTTTCTTTTTAAGGGGCGTGTATGTATGTATCTGTGTGAGCATATACCATGTGTATTCAAGAGCTCACAGAGACCAAAAGAATACATTAGATCTTCTGGAGCCATAGTTACAGGAGCAAACTCAGGTCCTCTGGAAGAACAGCAGTCCTCTGAACTATAGTAGTAGAGTGTGAGCAGCTGCGGCTGATATGTCCAGATCTATAATCTCCAGGGAGCTGTGTTCAAGCTTTAGTGCACCCTGTCTGTGAATGTGGTCAAGTTAAAACATGAAACCATGCTGAATTAGAAGAGGTCCCAAAATCCAATGACCAGTATCTTTCAAAGATAAATGGAAGGTGTGACACAAAGAGACAGTGAAGACCAGCAGGTGCAGAGGCAGGAAGTAGAGGGGTACCGCTGAAGCCATAGATTATGGGTGTTCCAAGCTGCCCGGAGCTTGAAGGATCCATCTGTAGTGTTATGAGACAGTACTCTGGTGTGTTTGAGTTTCCTGTTGGTGCCTAACACTACTACAAACCCTAAAGCACTCATGTCTGACTCTGTGAAAAACATTTGTTTACCTATTATGGCATAAAGGACTTGGCAATGACCTTAGAAGTCCCACTTGGTATTAGCACTCTGTGGTTTGAGCCCTGGCCTAGCACATGGTAAATGCATTGGCCTCACTTATGGTTGTCTCATTATCATGGAGACAGAGTATACTACTCAGGACTCTTTCACTGTTGAATCAAACTATGTTTGGGTTATAGGAAGCATGAGGATAATATTGAATGTTAGTAATCCCTGTCTGCCCTCTGGTCTATCTGAAGGCTCTGTATGAAAACATGCTGGTGGAGCTACCATTTGCTGGGTTTTTCCTGTCTAAGCTACTGGGAACCAGTGCAGATGTGGACATTCACCATCTGGCCTCATTGGACCCTGAAGTTTATAAGAACCTGCTTTTCCTCAAGAGCTACGAGGAGGATGTGGAAGAGCTGGGACTGAACTTTACTGTTGTGAACAATGACCTGGGGGAAGCACAGGTGAGCTGGGGCTCATTTCATTCTTTCAGTGGGAAAGATGTTCATACCTCTGTTGCCATGGCAGTATTCTTAATTGGAAAAGATTTTTAGGGTGGGGCTTGGCAGCCACAGCAGCTCAAGCCTTCCATTTCGCTCCTATTCTCAACATCTTTTTAGGGCTAGCTTGCCTTGCTGGGCAGTCCTTCCCTCTCTAAATTAGTACCTCATAGCTGTGCTGCAGCTGGAGCTTCTCTCATTTCCATCCTGGGGAGTGACTGCCAAACCTTCCTTCCCTCACTTCTACCTGGTCACTCCTGCTGCTTTCATCCTATTTGCAAAAAGATAAATAAATAAATAAATAAATAAATAAATAAATAAATAAATAAATAAATAAATAGGCCTATATTAGAGTCGGACTAGGTTTTGATGTTGTTTTGGTTTGTTGGGCTTTTGTTATTTGGTGTGTGCACTTTGTGTGCATGGTTTTTTTTGTTTGTTGGTTTTTTGAGGCAGGGTTTCTCTGTAGCTTTGGAGCTTGTCTTGGAACTAGCTAGCTCTTGAAGACCAAGCTGGCCTTTAACTCAGAGATCCACCTGTCTCTGCAGTGTTGGGATTAAAGGCATGCTCCACCACCGCCCAGCTCATGTGTATTTTTGTGAGACAGAGTTTCACAGGTGAAGCTGACTGATCTTCAACACACAGGTCTGCCTACTTCTGTCTCCTACGTGCTAGGATTAAAGACATGTGCCTAACCCAAAATCACTTTTTTCTTTCTTTCTTTCTTTCTTTCTTTCTTTCTTTCTTTCTTTCTTTCTTTCTTTCTTTTCTTTTCTTCCTTCCTTCCTTTCTTTTTTTCTTTCTTTTTTTTGTGTGGGAGGGTCTGGTGAGACAGGGTCTCACCTGCTTCTGTCTCTAGTGCTTGGATTGAAGTCATAAACTACCATATCCACCTCCAAACTATTTTTTTGTTTGTTGTGTAGTTTCTTGAGACAGGGCTTATCTGTGTAGCCCTAGCCCTGGCCGCCCTGGAACTCATGCTATAGACCAGACACGGACTCATTGTGTAGCTCTGGCTGTCCTGGAAGTCATTACATAGACCAGGCTGGCCTTAAATTCAGATCTGCCTGCCTTTGCCTCCCAAATGCTGGGATTAGAGGCACGAGCCGCCGCCACCTGACATCCAAACTAGTTTTCTTGATACCAGCTTTATCATTATGTAAGTCACATTTCCATGAAATTCACTCTCTTGAAGTAAGTAGATTCCGAGTTGGTAGGCATCATGATAGCCAATTGCAGAATATTATATTTGTCCTAGGAAGAAAAACAGTTGTTTTCTGCCCGACCTTGGCACAGCAGCATACTATCCTATCTTTTGTAGTATGTGTTAAGTGTTCCCAAAACTTAGAAAACTCCTTAAAATGCTTACAAAACTGTACATACTGATGGATGTAGTAATTCTAGCACCTGAGAGACTAAGGCAACAGACTTACAGATTCTAAGCTAGATTGGTCTATATCCAGAATTTGTCTCAACAAAGAGTAGAAAACATACATCATCCTCATAAGTGGATCATTACTAGCCACCAAACAAAATGTGAGCTAAGGAAGCACAAATTATAAGCTGTGAAGTATTAACAAGCATGACTTAAAAGTTATAGGTAGAAAAGTTGGAGCTAGAACCCAGGCATGTGCTAGGCAGGCACTGTGCCTCCGACAGCATTGTTAGTCCTTGATGTACAGCAGTAATCTTTTTCTGAGTTCAGTAATTGGGTTAGTAACAAAGTTTGTTCTTGTTTGTTTGTTTTTTAAGACAGGAATGATCTCAGTATGTAGCTCTTGACTGTTCTGGAACTCACGATGTAGACCAAACTAGCCCCAGTCTCACAGAGATCCACCTGCCTCTACCTCCCAAGCATCAAAGGCATGTGTTAACACACCTAGCAATTTTTTAAAATTTACATTGTTACTTGTTTCTGATGTTGGTTATTCAAAGGTAATCAGTGCATGAAATACAAGTATGTATTCACATAGTAAAGTGACTGTAGAGAAAAAGTCCCTGTGTATTTCAAACATCTAGAAGAAAGGAATTCGGTTGCTTTTATCATTGAAAAAATGATAAGTGAGCCAGGCAGTGGCGGTGCACGCTTTTGAGGCCAGCATGGTCTACAGAACAAGTTCCAGGAGAGGCTCCAAAAACCACAAAGGAACCCTGTCTCAAAACAAAACAAAAAACTTTGTGGCTATGTGTTTAACCTGACTTTAATGTGCAGCAAACATCATGACATCACATTACATAGGAACCCATAAATGCATACTTTTTTTTTTTTTAATGTATCAAATGAAAAATAAATTTAGGGGGTTGGGGAGAAATATCAGTTCATAAAATGCTTGCTGCTCAATTATGAGGACCCCATTGCCCATGTACAAAGCCAAGTGTTGTAACCTGGAAACATCCTGGGTGTGTTCTGTGCCAAGGTTCCAGAATTCACCAATCAGTCACACCTAGGGAATAAACTGTAATTCTAGCACAGAGGGCAGGGGCAAGATTGGCTGGAAGGTGAGGTTTGTACCATCATAAGGATGTTTTCTTTGTACGGCCAGTATGTATGCTACTGTTGCCCTGTATCTTGGCAGCATGATCTCTTAGTTAAGGTTTCTGTTACTATGGTAAAACATTGACCAAAAACAACTTGGGGAGGAAAGTGTTTATTCGTCCTTCAGTTTATAGTCTGTCTTCTGGGGAAGTCAGAGCAGGAATTCAGAAACAACCCCAAGGCGGGAACTGATGCAGTGGCAATAGAGGAGTGCTGCTTACTGGGTGCCTTCTTGTAGTGTGCTCAGCCTGCTTTCTTATAGAACCCAGGACCACAAGTCCAGGGGTGACCCCACCCACAATGGTCTGGACCCTCTCCCGTCAGTCACTAATTAAGAAAATACCTATAGGCCAGTCTGATGGCCTGTAGTCTCAATTGAGGATACTTCTTTCCAAATGACTCTATTCTATGTCAAGTTGATTTAAAAAAAAAAAAAAAAAAAAAAAAAACCAGTCGGCACACTTGATTAGTACTGTGAGGTGATCCCTGAGGCAGCTACTGGTGGCATAGAATTTTCCACTGATTTAAGAAGTGATAAATGCTGGTGTAGAAATTGCTATACCAAAGATCTCATGAGAAGAGTACAGAAGTACCAATCTAAGGGACTTCTGCAGAAGTACTTAGAAGCAGAAAACCCTCTGTGGGCCATGTGTCACTACTCTTCCTCTGTAAAGTAGCAGTTCTGTTCCTAGAGTATTTCCTTAGTGTGAACAATCTGCCTGTTCTCTGTCTAAAAATGAACTTAAAGTTTAGATGCTAATTTATATGTGTTTACTGGAGGAAAACGCCAAGGGTGTGACCACACCATAAGTAATCATGAATAGTGGGAATACAGTCATAAAACCTTGATTGGCGTCCTCAATTTTCTTGGCTAGATGACCTTAGATAAGTCACAGGGCCTTCCCTGATATGGGAGCAACTGTGGTGGTATCACTGTTGACCCTCAGAAGTCCCAGAGGAAAATGCCTACAAGGAAAGCACTGCTGGGGGTGGAACCCAAAGTCTCATGATGCTGGCCATTTCCTCTACCACTAAACTATGCCCACAACCTGTCCAGTCTTCAAAGGGTGTCTTAATGTTTCTATCAAACCTAGAATTGTGGCGCATTTGGGTGACTTTTAAATAAACATAGATGTTTAGATTTAGTCTGAGGGCAGATTTTAAATTAAAGGTAGTATCACCACTTTATTAAGTCACTAGAAATTTCACTGTTATCTTACTAGGCAAGATAATTGGTGGTCTTGGAAGTCCATTTAACTGAAAACTTGATTGTTTCTTTGTCTTCACATCATACAATCACATCATCATCTATTACCTTCCTTAATCCATTTAAAGGAAGCAATGTTTTTATATATGGTGATATAATAGCCAGCCTCAGGAGGCCTGGTTAACAGATGAACTGTCAGCTGAATACAAGGAGAGGAATTAAGGTAATGAACAGTCCTCACTCAGCCCAGAGACAATGGCTTGAAAGCCCATTGTAAGATTTGATGGGTCACAAACTGAAAAAGCAAATTAGTAAGAAAGATTGAATGTCTAAAATGTGAGAAACTGCAGGAAGGAATCAGTCAAGTTTAACACTCAAGTTTAAAGCTGCGTAACTTTAATAAAATGGCAATTAGACCACTCTGCCGTCCAGTACCAGATACAGATAAGTAAAGTTCTTCACCTCACATTTATAAAAAGTGGCATACTTGGTATAAAAGCCACTACTCAGCTCATAGTATGTTCTTGTTATTCTGGAGATTTAATGGAGCCATGAAAAAAAGTAAAGCTGAAGTGGTGGTGTTGCCAGTAGTTCTGTGATCTACATTATAAGCACCCTACAGCCAGAACTTGCCTCCTGCTTTCCCAGACACTGATCCCATTTCAGACTGTCGTTCTTAGTTCACTAGCAGTGAATGTTAAAGTGGATACACAAAAATGATTTTGCTCTTTTATTGTGTGTCTCCACCCTCTCACTGCCAATATGTGGCCCAGGATAGCTTAGAATTAGCTGTCTGCCTTTGCTTTCCAAGTGCCAGGGTTACAAGTGTGCAGTCCTACCCTTGATTATTGTATGTTCTTTATTCACAGAATAGGTAACCTCCACTAACCCCAGAAATGTATTTCTTTTACATTGTTATAAACAAGGCATTTCAGAGCATGCTCTTGTAGCTGATGGCACCGCATCTCTGGTGACCTGTGGTGGTCTTTTCTGTATGTGAAAGTTTACACAGTCATAGCACCTGCTGCTGAGGCAAGGACTCACTGCAAGGTGAGAGCTACATTTTCACTGCACTACTTTCATACTGATCCTGCCATGACAATTACAGAGCTATTCTTCATGTTCATTCTAAACTTAGAAGCACAGTGTAACTGCATTAGGATGGGGAGGGTTTGTCTTTTTCTTTATATTTTGGTTTGTTTTGAATTTTGTTTTTACAGTTTTCTCTGTGTAACTCAGTATAACCAGGAATCTTCCTGCCTCAGCCTTCCTAGTAATGGAATTAAAGGCATTCAATATATCCCCTTCCCCCCTCAAAAATAATTTACCACTGTCCTTAAATCAAACATTTTACAGTAGACACAACATTCTGAAAATGTAAAACGGAGTATGATGACTTTTTATTTTCCAGAATGAGTACCTTGTCTCTGGGACTCAAATCACCCTCTGATTCATAAGTTTACCCTTAATGGCTCTACTGTTTTTAAATGAAGTGTAATAATTCCATTACTGCATGATTCCTTAGTGCTGAGAGATGACAGAATGCTTAATGGAAGGAAAGACAGAAAGTGCTGCCTCTTGCCATGCTGTCCTGTGAGCTTGTGCTGCTGTTATGTGTTGGATTCTTGTTTTCTGTAACTTTGTTTCCCTGTTGAACCCTCTAGAACCCTGTGCTTTATGTTCACAGGTGGTTGAACTAAAATTTGGTGGGAAAGATATCCCAGTAACTGGGGCCAACCGCATTGCCTACATCCACCTGGTGGCTGACTACCGGCTGAACAAGCAGATTCGACCACACTGCCTAGCTTTCCGCCAGGGCCTGGCCAACGTTGTGAGCCTAGAGTGGCTCCGAATGTTTGACCAGCAGGAAATTCAGGTGCCATAGCTACTACTATCAAAGACCATTGCCTCAGGAAATAAGACACTTTCTGAAAAATCTCCCTTTGGGTTTACAATTTAACCTTTTTTCCCCCAGGTATTAATTTCTGGTGCACAAGTTCCTGTAAGTCTGGAGGACCTAAAATCCTTTACAAACTATTCAGGTATGTGGCACCACATTTAGGTGTACCTTCCCCATAGGTCAGCTATCAACACAATCTCTTACATGGGTTGTGTACTGTGAGACACAGGACACTGCTCCATTCCTATCTGTCCACCTTACTGTTAAGAACTCTTCTCAGTCATTTGCAGGGCTACCAGCAAGTACAAGTATGAACTTTTTCTAATTTTTGTAGTGTTCTGTACCTTGTGTATTCTCTTCTTCACAACCTGCCTTCTTTTACTCTTTTACTTATACTCATAGACATTTGGTTGCTTCCATTCTTGTTTTTAAAGGAGGTGTCATGGTGGTGCATGCCTTTAATCTCAACAGTTAGGATCCATAAACAGATGGATCTCTGTGAGCTCTAGGCCAGCCTAGTCTATATAGTAAGTTTGCAGACAGCCGGGGCTATATAGAGAGACCTTGTCTCAAAAGTCACAACAGTAAAAGGGGGTGATAAACTAGCATAGCACTCTATAGTTAAATGTGCTTAATATGTGTGAACCTCTGGCTTCAAGCTCCAGCACAGAAATAATTAACTGAATGAAAAAATACAACAGTACTAATGATTCCATTATCAAAAGACAAACACTAGTAAAGATTGGAAAATTAGATTCAGAGATTAGCAAGTGGTAAGACCACTTTCTGCCCAGGCATGAGAATCTAAATTCACATTCCATGTACTCACATTTAAGAAAACAAGGTGTGCTGGGATTAAAGGCATGTGCCTTTAGGAGTAGTGGGGAGGTTAGTTTTTAAGTAATCTATTTTAATTATGTTGCGTGTGATGGTGCATACCGTTAATCCCAGAATGTATGGGGTAGAGGCCGGGTGGTTGTCTGAGTTTGAGGCCAGCCTATAGTATACATAAAGACTTTCAGGCTAACTAGAGCTCCATACTAGAACCCTGTCTCAAAAGGGAAGTTGATAATATATGGATGGTTGGGAATGCCAGAAGATGGAGAATTCAGAGCCGACATGGGCAACTTAGCAAGACCCTATCTTAATATCAAGAAAACAATAAAAAAAAGCAATTATGTCAGTGGTCAGGTGCTTGCTTGCAGGTTTCCCAAGACTCTGGGTTCAACCTCGACTTTAAAGAGTGTGTAGGAGACTGATTAGCAAGATTATATTCTGGGTTAATAAATCAGATGGGAGCCGGGCGGTGGTGGCTCACACCTGTAATCCCAGCATTTAGGAGGCAGAGACAGGCAGATCTCAGTGAGTCCGAGGCCAGCCTGGTCTACAAAGCGAGTTCCAAGACTGTTAAACTGAGAAACCCTGTCTCAAAAAACCAAAATAAAATAAAATCAATAAGATGGGTTTCTGAAAACAAAAACAACTCAGCAAAACATGGGCTTCTATACACAAGAATTGATCATTCTGCTGGGCGTGGTAGAGCACACCTTTAATCCCACCACTCAAGAGGCAAAAGTAGGTGGATCTCTGTGAGTCTGAGGCCATCCTGGTCTACAAAGCGAATTCTAGGATAACCAGGGCTGTTACACAAGAAACCCTGTCTCTTGACTGGAGAATGGTGTAGGAGATCCGTCTGACTATGTGTTGCTTTCATTGGTTGAATAAAGAAACTGCCTTGGCCTTTTCATAGGGCAGACTTAGATAGGCGAAGTAGACAGAACTGAATGCTGGGAAGAGGAAGGCAGAGAGAGAGAGAGAGAGAGAGCGCTGCCATAAAGTCGCCAGATCAGAGATGCTGAATATTTGCAGGTAAACCACAACCTTGTGGTGATACACAGATTAATGGAAATGGGTTAGATGAGGATGTGAGAGTTGGCCAAGAAGAGGCCAGATATAATGGGCCAGGCAGTAATTAAATTAATACAATTTCTTTGTGGTTATTTCGGGGGTTAAGCTAGCCAGGCAGCAGGACTCAGCTCACTCTTCCATTCTACAGGAAAAATAGTTCAATAATTAAGAGCACTGCCTGCTCTTCCAAAGGTCCTGAGTTCAATTCCCAGCAACCACATGGTGGCTCACAACCATCTGTAATGAGGTCTGGTGCCCTCTTCTGGCCTGCAGGCATACACACAGAATATTCTATACATAATAAATATTAAAAGAAAACAAAGCACTCATATGCATAAAATTTTTTAAAAAAGAGGAAAAAGAAGGGGGGGAGGAGAAGAAGAAAAAAGAAAGCAACCCTGTGTGGAGAAAAAAAGAATTGATCATTCCACTGACTGCATCAAAAATTATAGACTACAAATGGACCCAGTAATATAAATATAAGGCATATATAATGAAAACTGCAAAGAGTTGTAAGAAATTAAAGGAGAGGGCTGGAGAGATGGCTCAGTGGTTAAGAGCATTGCCTGCTCTTCCAAAGGTCCTGAGTTCAATTCCCGGCAACCACATGGTGGCTCACAAACATCTGTAAAGAGGTCTGGTGCCCTCTTCCGGCCTGCAGGCATACACACAGACAGAATATTCTATACATAACAAATAAAATAAATACTTTAAAAAAAAGAAATTAAAGGAGATCTAGCAGAGCAATAGAGGCACACCTTTAACCCCAATACTCAGAAGGCAAGGGTAGGTGGATCTCTAAATTGAGTTCAAGGCCAGCCTGGTCTACTGAGTCAGAAACTCTCAAAATGAAACAATTAGAAAAGGAAAGAAAGGAAAAAGGAAATTCAAGGAGAGCTAAATAAACAGAAAAACTGTTTTCTTTGACTGGAAAACTAATATTATTAAAATGGTAATTATCTCCAAATTGACCTATTAATTCAATCTAATTGTGTGATTTTATGTGTCTGTTTTGCTTCCAATGTATGTCTGTGCATCACGTGTTTGCCTGGTGCTCACAGAAGCCAGAAGCATCAGATTCCCCGGAGCTGTTTGGCTGGAGAGATGGCTTAGTGTGGTTAAGAATACTGGTTGCTCTTTCAGATGACATGGGTTCATTTCCCAGCACCTACATGGTAGCTTACAACTATACTCTAGTTCCAGGAGTCCCCCTTCTGCTATCCATGTATAATGTATGCACATGATGTACATGCATGCATGCATACATACATACATACATACGTACATACATACATACAATACACAAGTGGGGGGGACTGGAGAGATGACTCAGATCTTAACAGCACTGGCTGTTCTTCCAGAGGTTCTGAGTTCAATTCCCAGCAACCACATGGTATCTCACAATCTTCTGTAATGAGGTCTGGTTCCCTCTTCTGGCATGCAACCATACATGCAGGCAGAAGACTGTCCATATGATAAATAAAATTTAAAAATAGATATGAAAAATGTAACTTTTAAATTAAGAAACCCAACTGGTTGGTGTAGCATACACTAGTAGGATTTACTGTGTTCAAGGCAAATCTGGGCTACAAAGTGAGACTCTGTATCAAAAACAGAAATTAGCAGATGGAATGGGAAGAGAAAGGAAAGGAGAGAGAAGGAAAAACCCAATTCAGGCTACTGTGTTCTGTTAAATGGTGTTTTGTGTACACCATCTGTTAAGGTAGAGACAGAGGTCAGAGATGACTGTAGGATCTTTGTGAGAAAATGGAAATGTTCTAAATCTAGTTATGTTAGTCACTTATTATGTTTATTTGTGTGTGTGCGTTTGTTTCTTCTGTAGTTGTTGCTTTAAACCCGAACTCTAAATTTACATAAAAGCAAATAATGCCAAAAGTCATAGTGTCTGCGCTCTCAAGTCATGTGTTTAAGAAAATGTCATTGTTCTGACCTTTCTTTGCCAAGAACTTGCCCTGGGTTGTTTGACCTTCCTTGACTTGCACTGAGAGCTTATACCTTTAAGGATCCCAGCTATTCCAGTAAATAGATTTAAAATAGTACCATAGTCATTTTGGTGCCAATTAATGCACTTAAGATACCTTATTGATGTTATTTCTGTAGTGGATTAACAATGAGGGAACAATATATAGCAATTATTTTAGTTTTAGAAAGCACTTAATGAGATTAAAAACTATAAGTAGCAGATAGTACATTTTAGAATTGTGTCTAATCACAGGCAGGGCTGGTTGTCAGCTATACTCTGAACCTTATTATAAGAAGAAGAGGCAATAAAATTATGAAGACATGGAGATCATATTGGCCAAATGCCTAGCTCTCTGAGAAATAAGATGTGTCTACCGTTTTAGATGTGTAGCCAAGTGTCAGTCCTACCCAGGAAGGAATTGTTGGTTTCTAGCATTCGTTAGGCATTTCATGTTCTCACCATGCTTATTCTGGCTAACAGTTGCTCTGTCATGGTTGGTCACATCTCCCCTCCACCAAGAACCAGAGGCACGTGTTAGTTTGGGTTTCTATTGCTGTGGAGAGACACCATGACCATGGCAACTCTTATAAAGGAAACATTTAATTGGGGTGGCTTTCTTACAGTTTCAAAGTTTTAGTTCATTGTCATCATGGCAGGGAGCATGGCAGCGTGCTGGCGGACATACTGCTGGCTACATCTTGACCTGCCAGGAACAGGAAGTCTACTGACAAACTGGGCGGTATTCCAAACATAGGAAACCTCAAAGTCTGCCCCCACAGTAATACACTTCCTCCAACAAAGTGACACCTCCTAATAGTGCCACTTCCTGCAAGATTATGGGAGCCAATTACATTCAGACTACTGCAGCAAGTATCTTACAGTTTGGCTCTTAGTAAACCCACTCTCGTTTCTGAAAGTTCCCTCAAAACATGGGTGTCATACTTCCAAGTCTGTTGCTCCTGCTTTTGCATTGATTTTATCTTTAATGCATATGTGCTCATTTTGTCATAGGGGGCTATTCTGCTGATCATCCTGTCATTAAAATCTTTTGGAGAGTTGTAGAAGGTTTCACTGATGAAGAAAAGCGCAAGTTACTCAAGTTTGTAACAAGTTGCTCTCGCCCGCCTCTCCTGGGGTTTAAGGTATGCATCTTTCATGCTATTTATTTTAAACTATACAGGCCTGGCCACTCTATGTTTGTTGTCTTTTGTCCTATTGTAAGTACTAGGTGCTGTGATAATTGTACTTAGGATTGTATCTAGAGAGCCTGTGTTCAGATAGGCTGCCTGCAGTTGAAATCATCAGCCTCAGGTCGTGGTGATCCTTTTCCACTCTCAGTTGAAGAATCTACAGCCTAAACATTGGTAATGGTTGTTACTACCACTTGCTTTACATTATCCTAGCCTTGATTGATTACTTCTGAAAATTAGTATTAATCTCACATAACTTGGCCTACCTGTTGTTTTTAGTAATTAAAGTTATTGGGGGTTTGGGGAAGTAGTTCAATTAATTAGTAAATACTAGCCATGCATGCAGGAGAGGCTAAATTCATTACATAGTGTCTACCAGGCAAGGTGTTACATGACTTTAATCCCAGCACTCAGGTTGACCAGGACTTTGATATCTTTGGGTTGGAGGCCAGCCTGATCTAATAGTGAGTTCCAAGGTAGTCAGAGCCAGTGAGACCTTGCTGTCTCCAAAACAAAACAAACAGATAACCAGTATTCAAATGCTGGGCTTGTAATCCCAACACTAGAAAAGTAGAGACGGGGCCAGCCAGTCAAGCTGAATTAGCAAGCTTGAAGTTGAGTGGAAGACCTCCCTCAAAACATGAGTCAAGGGCCAGCATGATGACTTAGCTGGTAAAGTCACTTTCCCTGCCTATTTGTGTGCTTGAGTCTAATCCTGGTTCAGTACTGTGCTTTGGTGATGCCAGCACTCCCACAGTACATTGGGAATTGGAGACTGGAAGCTCCCAGGTAACTAACCTTGGTATGCAATGCAGCAGAAATAAGGCATTCTGCTTTGAAAGAAGGAGAGAATAAATTTCTTAAAGTTGTTCTCTAACCTTAGTATATACTATACTATGCACACACACATTTTATATATATCAGGTAGGGGGCAGTCAAGGAAGTCACCCAAACTCTTGCATCTACATACATACTCATACCCACCCACACAACATATCACACACAAAAAAGGTTGTTTGAGAGACATTTAGTGATAATTACTATATTCATTATAAAATAATATGAAGCAGCATACATACTTAAGGACTATACATAGTGGAGCCAGCAGGGCCTGTTAAGGTATCTCACTGAGAAAAGGCACTTGTGCTCAATCCCCAAAACCCATGTGATAGAAGAAAAAAACAAGCTCCTGAAGGTTATCCTCTGACCTCCACACCCTTGCTTACACACGTATATCATGCAAACACACACAACAGATAAGTGTATTAAAAATTTTTAGATGGACAAAGTGGTGTACACCTAGATCAGAGCACTTGGAAGGCAGAGAGGCTGGTGGATATCTATGATTTCCAGGCCAGCCGGAGTTATATGGTAAGATCCTATCTCAAAAACAAAGATGGCTCAGGTGTTCATACTTGCGAGTGTGTGTACATACACATATGGAACCAACATGATTATCCAGTGGTTAAACTACTGCTAAAGCCTGGTGGACTGAGTTCAATCATTCCCCAGGATCCCCATGGGTGGGTGGGTGGGTGAGTGAGTGAAAGATTGATTGATTTTTAAAAAATAATATACTTGGAGCTGGAGTAATGACTTGGAGGTTAAGAGTACTGATTGCTCTTCTAGAAGTCTTGAGTTCAGTTCCCAGCAACCACAGGGTGGCTCACAACCATCTATAATGAGATCTGGCTCCCTTTTCTGCCATGCAAGCACACATGCAGAGCACTGTATACACAATAAATAAGTAAACTTTTAATATTAATATGCTTAATGAACAAAAGAGAGACCCCAATTTCAAACAAAGTTGAAGGCAAGGACTAACACCCAAGACTGTCCTCTACCCCCGTACATGTGCTGTGGCAAAATTGGAAAAGACTTTCTTTGTCCACTTTAACCACTGACGTGACCATGTTTGCTCTATAGTTTTGAGTCATTTCAAAGCAGGTTAGGGGCATTTCTTTTTCCCTCTTACTGGATATTTTACTTCATATTTTCCTAAAATGGATATTCCTGTAAATCACAATTCATTGATCAGCAATAGAGGAATTTACCCATGATGTATTAACACATGGTTTAGAGTCTGACTGTTCAATCTAAAACTCTAGCAGCATTGGAGAGCTTGTTAGAAACAGACATTTGTATGTCCTTGGGACCAGCTCCCTTATACTGCTGTGTAGAGCTAGGTAGCCATGTTTTTATTTAACCTCTTCCAAGTATCTGAAGCTTGGTGAAGTGATACCGCTTGTTGCTTAATGTCCCTTGTAGAATTTGTCTTCTAGGTAAAGATCTAGTGCAATGCTACACAGGGCATGCATGGGCATGATTTTTTCGTTTTGTTTTGTTTTATGGCTCTGTAGTTCAGGCTACCCTTGAACTCACTATTTAACCCAGGCTGGCCTCAAACTCTTCAGTTCTGCTGCTTTGGACTCTTGAGTGCTGGGATTTGGGGTCTATGTTACCTTACCAGGCTAGGTATGTTCTTTCGTTTCCTTCCGTCTATGTGTTCTGGACAGTTTGGGTAGGTATACGCAGATTCTTTTGACAGTGTTTTGGGTGTCATTTTAAGTAGTGTGCTCAGGATAAATGACAGCATTGGTTATGATGACCCAACCTGCAAGAAGGTCAAGGGTCATCTGGTAATGGACACCATGAACTGAAGATATTCAGAAATGTAAAAGAAGCAAATTACTGTAGTATGAATCCGAAAGTGTGAGGATTGACATCTTGCTGTGACTTCTACCACATGAACTACCCTTAAAGGCAGAGCTCTGAAGATAGATGTAGGGCTGAAGGCAGAAGGAAAAACTCATCGAGGGTGTGGACATGTTCCAAACACAAATAGTGGGGATAGTGGCACAAATGTAGCAGTTTTCTAGATTACTGAATTATAAATTTAATGACTAAATTCTAAAGTAGGCAAATTGCAGTTTTTAAACCATTTTTTAAAAATGGACAGTGGGCTGGGCAATGTTGCACATGCCTTTAATCCCAGTACTTGGAAGGCAGACACGGCTTGTCTACAAAGCAAGTTCTAGGATAGCTAGGACTGCTACATAGAGAAACCCTATCTCAAAAAACCAAAAAAAAAAAAAAAAAAAGCCCAAAATCAAAAAAAAAAAAAAAAAAACAGTCCATCAGTAAAACATCTCAGTTGGTACTCAGATGAAAATTGGAGGAAGATCTGCACAACTGCCAGAAGCTAATTTTTTACAGGAAGCAGCTGTCTGTACTGCTGGGTTTAGGGACAGTAATGAGAAAGATCTGTTCAGCTGGGCAGTGGTGGCGCACGCCTTTAATCCCACCACCTGAGAGGCAGAGGCAGGTTTATCTCTGAGTTGAAGGCCAGCCTGGTCTACACGTTTCAGGACAGCCAGGACTACACAGAGAAACCCTGTCTCAAAACAAAAGGAAAAAAAAGGAACATCAAATAAGTAGGGCAGTAATCATGTGAGTCTTCCAAGTTACTGAAACAAGGTAAAGAACCAGTTATATTGACAGAAATAGAGAGTAAAGATAATGTCAGGTGAGCTGGAGAGATACTCAACTGTTAAGATCACTGGCCACTCTTGGGACTCAGGTTCAGTTCCCAGCAATATGACAGCTTACAACCATCTGTGTAACAATAGTTCCAACTGATCTTCTAGCCTCTGCAGGTGCCAGGCAGTGTGGTACACAAACATAATGCAGGCAAGACACCCACACACCTAAAATTAAAATAAGTCTTTTAAAAAATGACAAGATTGAATGCTAGCATGATCTACAAAGTGAGTTCTAGAACAACCTAGTTACACAGAGAAACCGTATCTTAAAAAGCAACAACTACAAAAAAGTTGTCAAAAATCATGAAAGAGAAAATATAAAAACAAGAAAAGCATGAACTCTTCAATAAAGAATGTACTAAGGCTGAACTCACCTATGAAAGAAACAGCTACATGGTAATGCATATCTGTAATCCGGTACTTTGTGAGGCTGAGGCAGGAAGGTTAGTGGTTCCAAGCAATACCATAGTACACAGAAAAGAATTCCATATTAGTTTTTACAGTTGTCATGTCAGACATCAGAGTTTACAAAGCATGTTGACCTTGTGATTCTCAGAGGTGCCTCTTGAGTGCTTCAGAGCAGACAGACACAGAGAGGGAGGACAGGCGTAGATCTATTGTGATGCAGATAGCAAGAAACTCACAGAACACCTCTATGCCCAATATTGGGGAAGAACAGCATCTGCTAAAGCTAATTAGAACTTAGTATGTTTAATAAGTAGGATTGTTGCAGAAAAAAGAAATCATTAAATGCTGTAGAAAAATTGTTAAGTTACCATCAGGCCACACAGTAAATTGATTTTTTTCTTTCTCTGAATTAATGCAAATTCTCATTGTGTTGTATTTAATTATGTATAAAGTACTGCCCTTGACTCAGCCTTTAGTAAAGAACTTCATTTTTTTACTTTTAAAACTCCCAAGTAGGAAACCCAATTAGCATTATGAAAGAAATAATAAAATAGGACATTTTCTTGGCAGTGCTGACACACACCTTTAATCTCAGCACCCAGGAGGCAGAAGCAGACAGATCTCCTGTTTAAGACCACCCTGGCTACTTAGTGAGTTCCAGGACAGCCAGTGCTACACCGAGAAACCCTGTCTCCAGAAACCAAAAGAAGGACAAGGGGAGAGAGGGAGGGGAGACATTGTGGACTGACTTGACGTTCACAATGTTTCACTGTGAAGTGTATCTAGAGCTCTCCATTTACAAAGGTATTGCTGACCGTGCCATCAAATACTTCTGTCTTGTTTGTGGTAGGTTTGTTTTGTTGGTGGTGGGTTTTGGGGTTTTTTGTTTGTTTTTTTGAGACAGGGTTTCTTTGTGTAGCCCTTACTGTCCTGGAACTCACTCTATAGACAGGCTGATATCAAACCCAAAAAGATCTACCTGTATCTGCCTCCTGAGCTCTAGGAATTTTTGTTGGTTTGGTTTTGGATTTTGTTTTTTTTTTTTTTGTGGGTTTTTGTTTGTTTTTTGAAACAGGATTTCTCTGTGTAACAGCCTGTTCTGGAACTTGCTCTGTAGACCAGGCTGTTGTCAAACTCATATTCACCTGCCTTTGCCTCCCAAGTGTTGGGATTAAAGGTATGTCAGCACCAACGAACAAATCTATGGTGTCTTTATTTTTAGCCTCAAGTGTGTGAGAAACTGGCTGCCCTTGTAAACTCAGAACTGCATCCTTTGCTTCCTATTTATGAGAGATAACATAGTGGCACAATATGTTATAATTAAGGATAAAACGAGAATGTTTTGTTCTTATGTTTATGTTTTGTTTTGGAGACAGTATTGCTACTGTATTTCAGCCAGCTTCTGTTTCACTGAAACAGAACTTAAAGTTGTCCAGGCTGTCCTGGGATTTACAATAGACCTCTTGCCTCAGTCTCCCAAGTACTGGGATTTGCAGGTATACCACCCCGCGCTCATACCCCAATAAGGTCTTGTTTGTTTGAGACAGGGTCTCTTGTTTTGTAGCTCAGCCTCCCAAGTGTTTGAACTAAGGACATGTACCACCATACCTGGCCCTTTCCAGGTGGTGTTCTTATCCAGTTGAGAAAAACATAAAACACATGCTGAGTTCAAGAGGCACATGCAGCAGTCTGCTAAAGTGGCAGTTCCAGACAGCTGAGTGTGGCATGCCTTTTGCCAGTTCCTGCAGCGCCCTTGTTTAAATCCTGTTCTTTGTTTTGCTGTAATGGCTGTAGGTATCTACTGTTTCTTACACTGTTGGATTTGTTTTTTTCTTCTAACAAAATCTATGTTTTCAAGATAGTAAATGGGAATCAGTGGTTAGGTAGAAGAATAAAAACATCTGTTTTTTTCCAATTCGGGCTACTGTTACATCTTATTTTATTCACTGTCATAAGCTACTGCTTTTATTCAGCATTATCTTGGGCTGGAGATATAGCTTACATGTAAGGCACTTGCTTAGCATATGTTGTAATTTAGAAAAGGTGGCACCAGAGAAAAACACACCATGCTACAGAACTCAGGTGGAAGGGTTTTTTATTGGGTGATAGTGAATGGGAAAGGAGGGGGAGGGCAGAGGGGAGACAGGCCTTTGGGGATAGGTGTAACAGGAAAGGAGAGAGAGAGATGGAGGGTGTGTAGGGTCCTTTTAAAAGGGAACATAATGAATGTACATAGGAGGTTGTCTTAGTGACTGTAGCTGAGGACATATCCTGTCAGAACCCCAAGTTCAGGCCAGTACAGATGCCTGAAAGATCTCTCTGAGTTCTGTTCCAGCCTGATCTACAGAGTGAGTTCCTGGACGGCCAGGGCTACAACACAGAGAAAACCTGTCTCAGAAAAGAGAAAGAAAATGCTCTACAGCAGTGATTTTTTTTTTTCAACCTTCCTAATGCTGTGACTTTTTAATACAGTTCCTCATATTGTGGTAACCCCCAATTATTAAGTCAATTTTGATGCTATTTCATAACTGTTATTTTGCTACTGTTGCAAATCATAATGTAAATATCTGTGTTTTCCAATGGTCTTAGGTGACCCCTTTGAAAGGGTCACAACCCACAGAGTGAGAATATTCTGATCTTGTGTAGAGTACCAACCAGTTACTCTCTTATCTGATGACTCTAGCTTTGTGTCAATTGACATAAAACCTAGCAAAGAGCGGGCGGTGGTGGCGCACGCCTTTAATCCCAGCACTTGGGAGGCAGAGGCAGGAGGATCTCTGTGAGTTCGAGACCAGCCTGGTCTACAAGAGCTAGTTCCAGGACAGGCTCCAAAACCACAGAGAAACCCTGTCTCGAAAAACAAAAACAAAAACAAAAAAAAAAAGCCTAGCAAAGAAAGCTAAAGTTTTTCCAGTGCTGGAATGACAGTTTGAAATGCTTTGAGTGAACATTGTGCCCCATCATATGGCCTTAAATAACTGGCCTTCACTTCAGTCACAGCACCTGAAGAGCAGATCCAGAATCTGTTACCAGCCAGATGTACAGCTAGCTACCATTTTGCTCCCCAGGGCCTCATCTTGTAGACATTTGCAATGAGGGGTAAACTAGGCAGGGATTTGAAGTAAGTACCAACCAGGTGGGAGAGTAAGCCAGTTCAGGGCAGTCTCTCTTTGTTGTTCTGTGTTGGAGAAGAGTAAGGTCACATCTCAGGTATGAGATGGTACCTAATGGTGCTCTTGGGTAAAATGAAGTGTCATTATTAGTTGCTTGTACCGTTTGGCCTTTCTTTGGATCTCATTCACAGATCTGCAGTACCACCAGCATCTATCGGATATATATTTAGCCTACAGACAAGTGCAATGGTTAACTTAGTCACACAATCCTTGCTAAGTGTAAAGATCACCTGTCATCCATCCTAGCTCCTTGGAGGTAGAGGCAGGAAAACCAGGAGTTAAGTCATCCTTGGCTACATAATGAGTTCAAGGTCAGCCCAGAATACACAAATAAGTCTCAAGCAAAGAAGTAGTGTTCACAGTCTTATTATTTATGCAGTATTGAAACTGAATGTGTGCCTATCAGGAGTTTGTGTGTTCCTATGCAGTGGGAACACTGTGCTACTCAGATTCATAAGATACAATAACAGAAAACAAAAAAAGGCACAAAGTGGTGCCTGTGATGTGCTGATACAATACGAGAGAAGACATACTTTCTTCTTTGCTTTAACTGTCTGGACACACCTAAGGGATCTGAGTACCTACACATATAAATGAGGGGTTCTATGTTGTACACTAAAAATAACCACCAGGCAGTGGTGGCCCACATCTTTAATCTCAGCACTCAGGAGGCAGAGGCAGGTGGATCTCTGAAACTCAAGGTCAGCCTGGTCTACACAGAAAAACCCTGCCTAAGAGCAACAACAACAGTAATATAATAATACCAACATGGAAATGGAAAGATTACTCGGTGGAGGACTCGAGAAACTGGTTTCTGTTCCCAACACTCAGAAGGTAGCTCACAACCATCTTTTAATTCCAGTTCCAGAGGATCCAACTCCCTCTCTGGCCTCTGAAGATATACCATACATGCATATGGTGCATATATATATATATATATACACACACACACACAGGCAGGCAAACATTCATGCATATAAAATAAAAATAAATGAATCTTTAAAAAGAATAATAACTAGCATGCACTGTCATATCTTTAAATAGTATCCATGGCACCATCCTGTCCTCCTTATATATACCCTGTAGGATGTACTCAGTACTGCTGTAAACAAGCTGCATACTCTAGACTCATCCTTATGTTCCTGTCTATAACATGATAAGATGAGAGAAACATTAGAAACCAGCAAATTTCCTCAGTTTTTAGGTTTGAATTTTCCCTTTTTGGCAGCAGCACTACACAGATGCAACCAATTCCTCAGATCTGGTTGGCGGCAAGGTGGGAAACTCATTCCTTTACTGGGATATAGACCCTCTATGGGTCTAGTCACTTTTAACGAAGTGATGATAGTGGCCACTTGTGACCATAGCCATGTTTAAAATATGTATCATTTTGCCACCAACTGAAATTTTCTAGAAAGAACTTTTCTGCTCAGCTGTTAAGTTATATCAAGAAATGATTTGTACAGGAGAGCTAGAGTAAAGTCCTCAAAGCTGTACCTGTCATTGAGTACCAGTTCTGAAGGGACCATGTATTGTTCATTAATACCTGGAAGCTATCCACTCTTGTCCTCCATCACACAAGTGCAGACTGGAATTAACGGTTTAACACAAAATAAAAAAAACATTTGTGGGGCTGGTAAGAATGCTCCACAGGTACCTGCCCCTAAGTCTGATGACCTGAGTTTGATTCCTGGGTCCCATGTAGTTGAAAGCAGGAACTAATTCCTGCAAGTTGTCTTCTGACACACATACTAATTCAACGTAATTTTTTATTTTTTTATTTTTTTTCGGGACAGGATTTCTCTGTATAGCCTGGCCTGTCCTGGAACTCACTCTGTAGACCAAGCTGGCCTCACTCACACAGATTCTCCTGCCTCTGCTCTGGAGTGCTGGGATTAAAGCTGTTTACCATCACTGCCCAGCTCAACTTAAGTTGTTTTTTTTTTTAATAGCTTGAAATCATGCTGACTGTGTGACTCAGCCTCTTTCTGGCAACTTTCTGTATAGAGACTGTGCTTTGCTCCCGTTTCTGTTGTGTTTGTTTATGTGTGTTGTTGAAACATCTGCATGGCTTCTAAGTTCAGTGTACATACTGCAGCTCATTTGAAGTATCCAACTGACCCTGTCCTCTTCTGTAAGTTCTTTCTTTAAGATGGGTATCTTACTCTGTAACGTGGCCTAACCTCGAATCCATAATTCAGTCCTAGTCCTGCCTCAGCTTTCTGAGTAGTTGATAAGAGATGTGTACCAGGGGCTGAAGAGATGACTCACTGGCTAAGACCAGTAACTGTTCTTACAGAATACTCACACAGTACCTCACAACTGTCTATAACTACAGTTCCAGTGATCTAATGACTTCTTTTGACCTCTTTAGACATCAGGTACACATATGGTTCATATACATACATGCAGGCAAGATGCTCATACACGTAAAATAAAAATAAATGTATCTATCTTGGGGGGGGGGGTTTCAAGGCAGGGTTTTGCTGTAGTTTTAGAGCCTGTCCTAGAACTAGCTCTTGGGTGTTTTTTTTGTTTGTTTGTTTGTTTTTTGTTTGTTTGGTTGGTTGGTTTTTTTTTTTTTTTTTTTTTTGGTTTTTCGAGACAGGGTTTCTCTGTGGCTTTGGAGCCTGTCCTGGAACTAGCTCTGTAGACCAGGCTAGCCTCAAACTCACAGAGATCCGCCTGTCCCTGCCTCCCTAGTGCTGGAATTAAAGGTGTATGCCACCACCGCCTGGCAATAAATGTATCTTATTTTTTAAGGTGGCCTGGTAGTCAGGCATAGTGGCTCATACCCTTAATCACAGCACTGAGCATTCAGGAGGCAGGAGCAGGCAGATCTCTGAGTTTGAGGCCTGGTCTATAGGGCAAGTTCAAGGACAGTAAGGTCTGTTACAAAAAGAAGCCCTGTCTTGAAAAAAAAATAAAATTAAACAAAAAACATAACATAAAAAAAGGCAAAGGTTTAGGGAGGTGGCTGGGTGGCTAAGAGCCCATGCTGCTCTTGTTGAGGACCCAAGTTAAGTTCCCAGTACCCCTGTTGAGCAGCTTACAACCACCTGTAACCCAAGCCTCAAGAGTATCCTAGCACCTCTGGTTTCTGGGTACCTGCACTCATGCACAGACACACTTATATGTACACAAATATAATTTAAAATCTTTTTTAAAAGAAAGAATATTTTTGAGAAAGGTAGCTTCCAGAGCAACAGTACCTCTCTGGCAGAACAAGACTCTGGTAGGCTCTAGGCAGTGCCAGATCCCTCTAACCATGTCCTGTGCCCTGTCTTCCAGGAGCTGTACCCTGCGTTTTGCATTCACAATGGAGGCTCGGACCTTGAGCGGCTACCTACAGCCAGCACCTGCATGAACCTGCTGAAGCTCCCAGAATTTTATGATGAAGCCCTGCTGCGAAGCAAGCTGCTTTATGCTATTGAGTGTGCTGCTGGCTTTGAGTTGAGCTGAGTTGAGCCCAGGGAACTTGATCTGACCCAGAGGCAACCATCACCTACCAGACCCCCCGAGAGCACTCAGGCGGGACCCGCGGCTCTCCTCAGGCCTTCTTTCTTCTTTCCTCCCTCTCTGATTTTTTTTTTTTAAGATAAGTTTATTGAGACAGTCACTTACATAGATGGACATTGCTTTTCACCTAACTTAACCATTGTTATGTGCCATGTGGCTGGTTTAGTAAGTTCACCAAGAAGAGCACAGGTTTTAGACTAGTGGCAATTCAGTGAAATTAACCAAAGATGAAGCTTTGGCCTTGCTGACCCAGTTCATATCCCCTTTGGGTCAGGCGCCCGTATCTGCAGACTGAGTCTGGGGCTGATACACAAAGTCCCAAGCCACTGCTTCTCATGTGGTTGATTGTTTACAAGCCTAATTATAAGAACTGAAGGCATTTTTCCTGCTGCCTTTTCCCAAAGTGATTAGGTTTGGAAAATGGATAACGCTAGTATTATTTTATTTGTGCTTTTTAAGCCATGTCCCCCAGGTGGGACTCGCATGCTTATCTTCAGACTCCTACTGACCTGCATCATGAGGTTTGGACATGGCTGTGTGGGTGTGAGGTGGCTGCTCTTTTCCTGTCTCTACTTTGTACCTGGAGAGCTTTCCGGGGAGGTGGAGGAGAAGGGTCCCTGCACTTCCTGAGGTACTTTGTCACCTGCAGTGAGTTGGCAACTGGGGGATGTGAGCACTGCAGCTTTTATTAAAGTCATTTGAACCAAAGTGGCGGGCTGCGTCTCTCCGTGATCCACGCGCCCTCCTGGCCCGACAGTACTGCCCATTTTCTTGGGTATCTTGGGGGGACTTGCCAGGCCTTGGCACCTCTGCTTCCTGCTGCAGTTTTGATAAGAAGACAGTGACCCTGGAGTGTGTCAGGGAAGAGCATCAGGCCAGGTGATTCTCACTTAGGCGCTTTATCAGGGTCCAACTTGTCTCCAGGTGACCTCAACCTCTGCACACAGGAAGCAGGGAAGCATCTAAGGAAGTCCGCATGCAAGGACCAACATGGAGCTGGTGAGGACTCCAAACCCCGCATCTCTGCCAAGTCCAGCATCTTTGTGCCTGGAGGCTCTTTGTGCTGTTGGGTTAGGTGACCAGAATTAGCAATATACTTTTAAATGTGGGAAAACTGAATGACACTTTTAAAACAATGACCATTATGAGACAAAATGTATAATTTCTTAATTTGAATAATAAAGTGTTTAAATGCTATTTGTAGTCTTGATACATAGGAAGAAATAGCGTTTATCCTTGATCTTATTTTTTGTTTGGGGATGTTTATGTTTAATATCCTATATCTTTTAATTAGTTAATTTGTATATTAGTATTTTAGAAGTGAAGTATCTGATACTGGAGATAAATTGGCAGTTTACATATTTGTGGTTTTTTTCTATCGGCTCTTCTGAGCTTATTTATTTGTACGTCCTAATGGATGAATATTTACATTAAATCTTTTTCCCTAAGATCGTGTTGGAGTTCTACCCCAGGTCACTGGTCACAGATGTGTGCAGTATAGAAAGCCACACAGCCTGTGGTCCCTTGCATTCAGCCAGCCCTGGAATACCCACTGAGTGAGGAGCTCAGGTACCAGTTCTCAGTGGGTCTTAGATTAAATTGCTGAGAAAAAAAGAAACCTTTCCTAAAGTAAGATTCTTAGGTCTTCATTGTTCTAGGTATCTTTATGTTTTGTCTTATTTTGCTTACTTTGGGTAACTTTTTTCTCAGACTTAAACATTGGGTTGGTCATTGGTTGTTACGGGTGTTTCTCATGGGCTGTTACATGCTCAGAGAACTTTGCTTTGTTGTCTGTGGGCTCACTACATAAGAGTTCTCCCACCAAATCATAAGCACCAGGTGTGTGCTGTCAATAAGTGGGCACAGGTATGTGGAGTCACCCAGTGTGAGCTGTAAAGCTGTAGTGCACTGAGATGCTGGGATTTGTGTGCATGCTCGAGACTGCTTGTTGTAGAGTTAATCCTTACAAAAGTTTCCTGAAAACAGCATAAGCTTAAAATTTATAGCTACTCAAATAATTAAGAAAGTAGGGCAGTGGTGGTGGTGGTGCATCCCAGCACTTGGGAGGCAGAGACAGGTGGATCTCTGTTAGTTCAAGTCCAGGCTGGTCTACAAAGCTGAGTTCCAGAACAACCAGAGCTGTTAAACAAAGAAGCCCTGTCTTGAAAGAAAAAAAAGAAGAAGAAGAAAGGAAGAAAGAAAAGAGAAAATGGAAAGAAAAGTCTACTGCTCTTCCACTCACATCCGCCCAGCTGCAAAGCAGTCTATTGTACACTAGTGTCAGTAGCTCCAGAATATACTTACCACTCACCCACCCCAAGGGCCACAGGCCTCCAGACAAAAGATCCCTCTGGTCCCAGGCAGCACTGTACTTGAGTTGGCCTAGCTGACTTCAACTTTTAGTGTTGGATAGTAACCTCAACATACTGGGGACCCAGAGATCCAGTGCAAAAGATCACTAAATACGTGGAAGCCTCTGTTCTAGAAACCTGAGGTTGGGCATACTTGGACTGAATACACTTCACAGGTGCCACACCTCCTGTAGACTATACATATGAGGTGCATGAGTGGGCTCTTGATGTCTTTGTTTCGGGTTTAGCGGTTGTCACATTTCAAACTTACTGTACCCTTGTTACTCTGAAATGGTTGTCTGTGATAAACAGTCTTTGTTATTCCTGTAAGAAATTGTTTTTGCGTCAGGCAGCTAGTGATGCACAACTTTACTCCCAGCATTCAAGGGCAGGTGGATCTCTGTGTTTGAGGCCAGCCTGGTATACAGAGCCCTGGTCAGCCAGGATTTCACAGAGAAACCCTGTCTTAAAAAAAAAAAAAAAAAAAAAAAAGGTCAGGCAGCACTCAGGAGGCAGAGGTAGGTGGATCTCTCTGGGTTCAAGCCCAGCCTGGTCTACAGAACGAGTTCCAGGACAGTCAGAGCTACACAGAGAAAGACCCTTTCTCAAAAAGAAGAAAATTGTTTCGGGACACCACAGGCTGAACCAGGATAAGATAGTGAACTTTATGTATAAATATCATATTCCGACTACTAACAGTGGTCTCCATGCCCCTCTCATTAAGTGTTTAGCCCCACAAATGCAGCACTTGCTACAGTCCAGTTAATAACTCTACAGTGGCCCTGCAGGTGAAGTAAAAGGAAGAGTTGTTCACTGCTTTGAGCTAAGAGTCAGAGGTGTGCCACAGTGGAAGAGCACTTGTCTTGCGTGAGTGAGAGCCTTAAAAACAGCAAAAACTAAAAAGCATTAAGTTTAGTGAAGACATGTTAAAAACTACAGTGAGGTTTTTTTTTTTAATTATTTTTATTAAGCTATTTATTTTTCTCCACTCCCCTCCCTTCCTCCCACCTACTCTCCTATTTGACTACTTTGCCTTGCTCTAGGCTAAATGGACAATTCCAAGCTTGGGACCAAGTTTTCAGATCCCAGGTGCCACTTGCTTCGGTTTTCAGATGAAGTTTAAGGCCACCTCATACCATACTTGGTAATACTTGGTGACCTGAATGGTGGCAACCTATAGGATTGCATATCTTAAGCCCAATAAAGGAGGCTTCATTTAGTGGAAGGATCTTTGCATATGTAGTTGAAGACCTTGAGATGAGATCATTCTGGATTGTAAATGGGTGAGAGGGCTAATTCTAGTGGGTGCCTATCATACTAAGAGAGGCCAGACATGGAGGTACATGTCTGTCATGCCAATTTATGGGAACAAATGGAGGGTATCTCTCTCTCCCCCTCCCTCCCTCCCTTTCTTCCCTTCCCTACTCCCCTTCTCTCTCCCTCTCTCTCCCTCGCACACAAACACTGACACGTAGGCTATGGAGGCAGGTATGGGGCGATGTGGCCTCAAGAGATCCAGTACCCACTAACAAATGTGGTTCACTAATAAAATATGGACTCTTCCCAGAAGCCACAGAAGGGGTGTATCCCATAGAAACCCAGGTCTCCCATTTGTCTCTAAAAGTGTAAGAGGATAGTTTTCTTTTGAGACAGAGACTCTCATACAGCTTAGGTTAACTTTGAACTCAATGTGGCTGAGAATGGCCTTGAACTCCTGTGCCTCTTTGCCTCCAGAATGTTCCTGATAAGTACTCTACCAACCAACACACTATTTTTGCTATTGTTGTTTGAGACAGGGTCTCTCCATGTAGTCCTGGCTTTCCCACAACTCATTCTGTAGACCAGGCTGGCCTTGAACTCAACCTGCCTCTACAACCCAAGTGCTGGGATTAAAGGTGTATGCTACATCACCTTCTACACCAATACTGTTCTATTTATCTCCTTTTGTTGTGACACCACAGGAAGCTAGAAATGCCACAGTGCGAACTCTGGTGAGACACCTTTCCTGGCCCTGCTGCCTGTGGGTCTCATGCTCTGAGCATTTGAACATGACATGCTCTCAGACCTCGATGCTGAATGTATGGCCCTTTGCTGCTGGTGCTACTCTAGTAGGTTCTGGAACTTTAGGAGGTGAGGCTAATCTGTAGGAAGCAGGTTGTTGGAGGAGTAACTCCAGGGGCTGTACCAGGTCCCTAAGCCCTTCTCTCTGCATTTTGTCTGCAATGCAGTGGACAGACTCCTCTGCCACAATCCTGCCACCATAATGTTCTATCCAAGGCCACAGGAATAAGCAACCATGGGCTAAGCCCATTGAAATTGTCAGCCAAAACCCTTCCTACCTCAGTCTGAAAGGCATTTAAGTCTCACTCTGTTGTCCAGTGCCTGCCCAAGTGCCGAGTGTGGCACACCCTGGAAGGCATGGACCCCTGCCACACTCCTACAGTGTATTTATTATGCCAGCATGTGTGTGAGGTCATTCTCCTATACAAAATGGTGACGATGCTTAAAAAGAGCATGTAGACTAAGGGGAATTTCAGGGACAGTGAGATCATTGCAAATGTAATTGGTTAAGCAAGCATCGGTTACATTAGTATATTTTGTTTTGTTTTGTTTTTTCAAGATGGTTTCTCTGTAACAACCCTGGCTGTCCTGCAACTCGCTCTGAACCAGGCTGGCCTCAAACTCACAAAGATCTGCCTGCCTCTGCCTCTGCCTCTCGAGTGCTGGGATTAAAGGTGGGCACTACCACCACGTGGCTAGTATATTTTTCTTTGACTTTGGACATATTTCACAAGCTTGAGCAGGTCTGGATGTGACCCAGAAAAGGGGCTGTAGAACTTGTCCTTGAGACACTGGGGAATAAGACTGCAGGCCTTGTTTCTGTTTTCTCCCTTGACCCTGAATGTATTTTTCATAAATGGCTCTTTGTTGGGAGAGACCTGTTTGTCCCTCTCAGAGAACTGAAACCTAAATTCCTTGTAACCGTGGGATAGTTTAACCCCTTTGGTTTGGCTCCTTTTTTTTGGGGGGGGGGCTATGATCATTTGCCCCGTGCATGTTGGTAGAGCATCATTGTAGAATATCCAGCCGTGAAAAGCTCATCTCAGGACAGGCAGCAAGGGGCCAGGACAAGATTCCCCCTAAGGACTTTCCCAGGGACTGTTTCCTTGAACTGGACCTCACCTCATTTTCCCCATTCTTGATATCTTAGTAGTCCATCCGAGGATTAATTCACTCAGGGGCCAGAGCCCTGCATTTAACTGGCTCCTGAAACATCCTCACACTCAGAGTTGTATCCCACTGATCCAGTGTCACACTCAGACTTCACCATCGCAGCCTTCAGTTCCCAGACCACTAGGATGTCCTTTAAGCACCTTGATGACCCTGTTCCCCACCATCTCCTGTCCCAGAACTGCAAGAGGCAAAGGGCTCCATCTGCCCTGGAATGCAGGGCATTCCCCTCCCTTCCCCCTGAGAGGCAGGATTTTTCTGTGTAGCTTTTGGCTGTCCCGGAACTTGCTCCCTAGGCCAGGCTGGTCTTCAACTCAGAGATTCCCCTGCCTTTGCTTCCCAAGTGCTGGGACTAAAGGCATGTGCCACCACCACTCAACTTGAGATCCTCTTGATGTTTTCTGTCTCAACCAGAACTGAGGTGCACAGTGGCACCAGGTGTGATCTTTTGTTTGAGACAAGGTCTCAATACATAGCCCTAGCAGTTCTAGAACTCATTATGAAAACTGGACCCATGGGAGTAAGTTTCATTTCTGTGTCTGTTTAATACATTGCCGAGTTCTCAGCACCTAGAATAATACCTAGTACATGGAAGGTGCACAGAAATATTTGGTGAATGATGGATCTGCTCAATGGAGAAAAACTTTGCTGGACCCTCTAAGTGGCTCCGGTGCTGAGTGCAGCCCTTCCTACCTGAGTTGGATCCCTGGATCTCACAAGGTAGCAGGAAAGAATCAGCTTCTGAGAATGTTCTTTAGCCATTCATGGCACCTGTGCACCTGCACACAACTACACACCAAATTTAAAGAAAGGCTTTGCTGAGTTTGTTTCAAGACCCACGTGCATTCTTATTCACACTTTTGGAGCTGGCCTGCACTGATGTGCTTGCCATAGGGCTCCTTCCTAAACCCTCTGCCATTTGCAAGAGCTGTCTGAATGGGGAGGTTGTGCCACCACCTAGTGGCCGAGGTCAGTCAAGCTCAGACTCAACAGGGAGCATGCACCATCTAGCGGTCAGTGAGAATCTGCACCCGAAAGGCACAATACCCCTCTCCAAAAGATGGGTGCTCTGGGTGGTGGTGGCTCACGCCTTTAATCCCACCACTTGGGAGGCAGAGACACCTGGTCTACAAACTGAGTTCCAGGACTGTTACACAGAGAAACCCTGTCTTGAGGACACAAAAAGGTTCCTGCAACCAGCCCCTACCCAGCCACTGCTGGCAACAACTGACAAATCATGGCATTTTAATCTATTTACAGTATGTGCAGGCTTGTGTGACGTGGTGACCACCAGATGGTAGGGCTGTAAGTCCCCCTTTTCTGGCGTCTAAAAATGCTGCCAGAGCAGCTCTCCAGGCTAGCAGTTTCACTCGGGCATGGCATGGGAAAGAACCTGTGTCCACGGGTGATAGCACACCAGCATCCTCAGCATTAGTCACATTAGCCAAGGGTTGAGGACAGCACTGCGTGGAAAGCAATGATGCCAACTGTTGTTCCTTTTTAAAAAATGCTGCAAGATCCCCCGGCAGTAGGCAACAGAAATGTTGTGGGTCCCAAATGGTGGTGGCGGGCCACGTGGTGGCAGGCAGCGGGCTCTGGGAGCAGCCAGTCCCAGGCATAAATGGCTGCCGGTCCCAGAGCGGTGGCCTGAGAGGTGGTAGCGGGCCATGTGGCGGCAGACAGCAGTCTCTGGGAGCAGCCAGTCCCAGGCTGCTGGTCCCTGAGCAATGGCTGGTCCCAGGCAGGGAGACACATGGCGGGCGGGCAGAAGACAGAAACATGAATAGACATGACATGCAGGGTGAGGTTGAATGTTTATTCAGGGGGTTATGGAGGAGGAAGGGTGAAGGGGGGGGGACAGAGAGAGAGAGAGGGAGGGAGGG
>NW_026068056.1:2518607-2530004 GCF_014885135.2 Alexandromys fortis
GGGGGGGGGGGGGGGAGGGAGAGAGAGAGAGAGAGAGAGAGAGAGAGAGAGAGAGAGAGAGAGAGAGAGAGGAGAAAGAGACAGAGAAGGGGGAAGCAGAGAAGTGGGGAGAGAAGCAGAAACGAAGCTGCCTCTCCGAGAGGAAGATGGAAAAAGAGAGAGAGCTCAGGCCAGAAGCTGAAGATCAGCCTGCCTCAGCGGATGGGGGAGGGAGTGGGCGTGGCTTGTCCCTTAAAGGGACCAATACCATAACATTCCCAGGTCTTCCTTATAATAAAAAGCAGATTAGATCTCTTAAAAGGACCAAAACCATAACACCAACCAACAAATCCTTGCTGATCCCCTTCAGTAAGACCGGCAGGGTGGCAGACATGTGAAAATGATGAAGGTAGGTGGCTTGGCATGACTAGGTGGTTCCAGGGCTGGGGGAGAATGACAAGGAATGACAGCATGTGAGGAAGTTCTGGAGTTGGGTAGTGACACATACCAAACACAAACACTGTTTACTTTTTATTTATATTGATTTGTGGGATCAAGGAAAGGTGCATATGTAAAGGTCAAAGGGCAACTTAGACAATCAGCTCTCCTTCCGCCACGCGGGCTCCAGGGAGCCAACTCAGGTCTACAGGTTTTAGAGTCAGCACCTTTAGCAGTGAGCCATCTCACCAGCCCCTTAAATACTTTTTTATTTTAAGAAAGGGTCTTAGGACTGGAGAGATGGCTCAGTAGTTAAGAGCACTCACTGCTCTTACGAAGGTTCCAAGTTCAGTTCCCAGTGCCCACATGACAGCTCACAGCTGTCTGTTGCCATCTTCTGGTATACAGAAGAACATGCAAACAAAGTATCATGCACATGAAATATATAAACAGAGAAGTCTTTAAAGACCGGGTCTTGTTATGTAGTCCTGGCTATCCTGGAACTCACTGTTAGACCAGGCTGGTCTCAAACTCATAGACATACACACCTACCTCTGCTTCCCAGGTGCTGATATTAAAGGCATGTGCTAACCTTTAAAGGGCATGGTAGTCCTTTAAATTTTTTTAGTTACATTTATTTATTTATTTAGTGTGTGTATGATGTGTGCACACACTTGTGGAGGCCAAGGGACAGCTTTCAGGACTTGGTTCTCTCCTTCCATCTTGTGGGTCCCAGGGATTGAACTCAGGTTGTCGGTCTTGGTGGCAAGACCCATATCACCAGCCATAATGTTTTAAAAGATTAATGTATTTTGATTTTGTATGTGTGTATGGGTGTTTTGTCTTTGTCTGTTTGGGACATGTGCGCAATGCCCATGGGAGCCAGAAGGAGGCAGTAGATGCTCTGGAACTAGTGTTACAGATGGTTGTTAACTGCCATGTGGGTACTGGGAACCAAACACAGCCTTTGGAAGAGCATCAAGTGCACCAGATATGCCTATTAGACTCCTTGGAAATGGAGTTACAGGTGGTTGTGAGCAATTATGTGGGCCCTCGGAATAGTACCCAGGTCCTTTACAAGAGCAACAAGTGCTCTCAATCCTTGAACCATCTCTCCAGACCCCTCCAACCACAATGTAGTGGGGGGAGGAGGGAGAGAATCATGCAGTGGCCAGAAAGAATAGTCATGCAGTGCAGTGACCATGGAAGCCAGAAGTGGGCAGTGATGGCGCGGGAGAGGCAGAGGCAGGTGGATCTCTGAGTTCAAGGCTAGCCTGGTTATAGAGTGAGTTCCAGGACAACCAAGGCTACACAGAGAAACCCTGTTTCAAAAAACAAAACAAGCCAGGCAGTGGTGGCGCACGCCTTTAATCCCAGCCCTCGGGAGGCAGAAGCAGGCGGATCTCTGTGAGTTCGGGGCCAGCCTGGTCTACAAGAGCTAGTTCCAGGACTGGAACCAAAAAGCTACAGAGAAACCCTGTCTCGAAAATTAAAAAAAAAAAAAAAAACCCAACAACAATGGAAGGAAGGAAGGAAGGAAGGAAGGAAGGGAGGGAGGGAGGGAGGGAGGGAGGGAGGGAGGGAGGAAAAGGCATGTGTCACCACTGCACAGCTATGGGATATGTGTATGGTTTTTAAAAGATGCTTCAAATGTCAGCATGGTGGTGCACACTCAGCAGTACTTGGGAAACAGAGGAAGGGAGGATCAGCAGAGCTCAAGGTCATCCTGAGTTTGAGGCCAGTCCAGGCTATAGGACAAAAAGGATACAAAGGTGAGGGCAGTGCTATCCGCATCACTGCACATCTAGCCAGAGCAGTAGGAATGAAGTTTTTAGGGACTCCAGCTCAGGCCCAACCAGCAATGCTGACTATACCAGCTAGTCAGTGGGGCCAAGCTAAGTTTTGCTAGAGGTGTTTTAGTGCAGTCCCAAACATGAGGACTAACTAACACAGAGGCACACAGGAGAAAGATCCCCATGGCAGCAGCATGTGTTTCCCAAGGGAGCTTTGGGGAATAAGGGTACCCAAGTGCAGGCCTGGCTCCTGAACACAGACAGCAAAGCTACTAATTGTCTTATCATTAGCCACACAGTCTTCTGATAATTCTCAGGTTACATCCCAGAAGGAATCACTTCTCTTCTACTCTTCCTCCTTTTTACCGCCCCCCCCCCATTTCTCTTCCCCCAACATGCCTGGGGTGGAATTATATAATCTGTTAACAGAAGCCACTAGGTTTCTGGTGACAGCCCGAGAAACTTGCAGGTTTGCAACTGGAAGAGAGACTGACCTAGAACAGTTGTTAATTGTGCTGGAATTCTTGCTCAGCTTCTGGTGAAGGGCTTCTCTTCTTTCTGATGTCACCAAGGTTTTCCCTACCCTTCTGTCCTGTCTCAGAACTCACAGGCACTTAGCTCCTTCTGAAGGACAATCTACCTAAGTTCACAGACTAGGTAGATGGTCAGAGAACATAGCCATTCTAATTGAGGCTGAGAGGGGTGACCAGCCACCTGAGTGTGGCAGGAATAAGATCTCAAGCACCCAGCTCTGCCTTCTCCGAAGACTCCAGAAAGGACATCAGCATTTCCCTCACCCCTTGAGTGAACTAGGTGTGGAGGCACACTCCTTTAATCCTACCAATTGGGAGGCAGAAGCAGGCAGATCTCTGTGAGTTCAAGTGGTATACAAAGTGAGTTCCAGGATAGGCAGGGCTGTTACACAGAGAAACCCTGCCTTGAAAAACCAAAAAATAAAAAGTAAAAAGAGTACAGGGTTGCCATGTAGGGCAGTGAAGGCTGGCAGGCAGGAAGTGAGAGGCCAGTCCCCCCAGCCACGTAATTACTTAATTATATAATTTTTGTGTGCACATGCATGTACCATGGTACATGTGTGGAAGTCAGAGGACAACTTTCAGAGTCAGTTCTTTCCTTCTACCATGTGGGTTTTGTCAGGTCCAAAGGAAACTACTTTCTCAAACCCCAAAAGGCAGTTCAAATATCCAGAAATGAGCTCGACCTGGAGTATAGGAGGATTTCAGGTGGTTAAATAAATCCAGTGTTCAGGAAGTTGGGAAACTGGTTCCCCTCTGCTAAGAGGAGTCACTTCCCTTACCTCTGGCAGAAGGGACAAATGCTAGCTACCTATGGCACCTGTCAACATATCAAAGCGTATTCTGGTTTTACAAGTACCTGTTACACATCTCAAAGCCCACTAGCACCCTAGCCCTTCTCCCCTCCTCCCTCCAGTTCACCATCTTCCTCCCCCAGCTGCTCTTTCTCCTTACAGCCCTGCCATTCTGGCTAAGTGTCCTCTGTTATTCTCCCTATTGACCCTGGCCAGGTCCAGTCTGCTGCCCGTCTTCAGCCTACAGCTCTCTTCTCTGGACTCTTCCAGATGCCTCTGGCTGTTCTCGCTCTCATATCTACAATAAACCCCTCCCCTTGGGGGCTGGAGAGATGATTCAGCTGTTGAGAGCACTAGCTGATCTTGCTGACCCAGGTTCAGTTCCCAGCACCCATAGAGTGGCTCACCACCCCATTACTACACCAGTTCCAGGTGTCTGCTACCCTCTTCTGACCTCCATGGGCCTTTGCATGCGCATAGCACGCACACACACTCAGAAAAATCACAACAACTTCCCTTTAACTATACCGTGGAGTGGTCATGTTAGCAGTTTTGACAGGTTCCAGAGGTCAAACTCAGGTTATCAGCCTTGGCAACAGGCGTATTTTTTCCCTGAGTCACCTTGTCTGCCCACAAGACTCTTCATAAGTTTAAGAACAACTGAAAATTTAAAAGGTGAAAGGTGAGTGATGGCAGACTCAGGATCGAGGCTGTGGTCCATACTGGGTGAGAAGACCATCTCACCCAGTGAAGTGAGGGTCAGGAAACAGCTAAAATCTCCATAACCAGAGCTAAAGCCAAAGTTAGCCGGTAGTGGTATACACCTTTAATCTTAAAAGACAGAGGCAGGCCAACCTGGTCTACAGAATGAGTTACGGAACAGCAAGGCTACACAGAGAAACCCTGTCTCAAAAAACAAAAAAAAAAAAAAAAAAAAAAAAAAAAAAAAAAAAAAAAAAAAAACAAAAAAAAAAAAAAAAAAAAAAAAAAGAGAGATAAAACAGGCATGATGGCGCACATCTTTAATCCCAGCGCTCCTGAGGCAGAGACAGGCAGGTGTCTCTGAGCTAGGGACCAGCTAAGGCTACACTGAAAGATTGTCTCAAAAGAGAGAGAAGAGAATTAGCCATACTCGCCCCAGAGATACGAGGAAATAGAAAGAGGCCAGAGGGAGAAGGGAAGGCCGGCAGCAGCCCCACCTTGTATTTCTTCACCTGGTTCCAGACAAGGAGAACAAGGAAGCTGTGTCTTGACAGAGTTCCTGGCAGCCTTAGTTTCCAGGGCCCTGCTGCATGTCAGGAAAAGGAACTAGGTTGCTTGGAAGCCATGCAATAGTGCTGAGCTGCCGCTGACTCCAGACCTGTTCATCTTGTTTTGCTTTGTGTTTCCTCATTCTGAGTCTCCTCAGAAAATTTGGGGCTGGCATTCTTGGCCTCCCTTGTGTCTCCATCCGGGAGCCCTCGCACTCCTCTGCTCGGGGTGATGGGACAGGAGGAAGCCGGCCTCACAACCCCAGCCCATGGTCTTCACAGCTTATTATTACAATCAACCTTGCTGCTGCGACCTCCCATGTTCTTGGAGGCCACCACAGGTAGCACTGGGAGTTTGGGTTCCTGCCCAGGCCAGAATTTCAGATAGACAGGGAGGATCCAAAGTATAAAACACACCCCATGTGGGTTGAATGTAGACTACATGTCCCTTGATTCTTTGAATGTGGGGAGACAGTGGTCAGCCTCCCAGGCTGCTACTCCTCCCAGGCTATTTGCTGTCCCTTTAAGACTAAGCTTCCTCATCAGCTCCCAGATTCCATCAGGCACAGGGCTTGCTCTGAAACCCACAAGGGCTGAAAGGGTCAATGACAACAGACCCTACAGACACATGGATGGTCTATGCACCAGCTGTTTACATTGGCCTTCTGTGTATGAGTCTTGACCAGCCTGATGGGTTGATGTTATTTCCACATTTGAATGTCATCCAGCAAATATTCATTAAGCCTAAGTCCTGTGAGAGGCCATGTTCTAATGCAGAGCCTCTTCACAAGCTCAGGATTCCAGCAGGGAAGTCAAGTGCAGCTCTGCATGCATTCCAGGCCATGGAGGTCCTAGGCCAAGCTCTGCGTGTGACGGGAATGACTCAGGAAGTCCCGCCCCATGAGGCAGGGACCACTTGGTTCAGGGTGGATAGATGAACAGAGCTGAGTAGCTTGCCAGGCTACTCCTACCTTCAAGGAATTCAAAGTAGTCAACAAAGGCAACTCCTCCCATGGCACCACACAGGGCCAACTCAGCTGCCAGCCCTGCCCAGGCCAAATGGCCCGGTGCAGCCCTGTCCACTGAATGCTCTCATGCAGGGAGGATCCGAGCGCTGTAAGTAGCAAAGGTCCTTCACTCTGAGGTAGCGCTTCCAACCCAGGGGATGACTTCTTGTGGTTCCCTGCCTAGGGCACTATAATCAGCCCACTTCTCTCTCCAGGGGATACTGGCCACGTCTGGAGATAGCTAGGGCACCTGGTGAGCAGAAGCCAGGTGGCTGACAACAGCGCAAAACAAAGATCTGTCAGCTTCAAGCCCCACAGCCTCAGACTACCCCAAGCATGTTTGCTACGGGACACGGGGTGGGGAATGGAGGATGCGGAGGATGCAGCATGGAGGATGACGAATACAGGATCCGTGATGGAGGATGCAGGGCACAGGACATAGGATGGAAGATGGAGGATGCAGGATACAGGACACAAGGAAGCTGCAAGACGGAGGATAAAGAACTCAGGGCATAGGATGCAAGATAGAGAGGGTGCAGGAAGGAGGACACAGTAAAGCAACAGGTAGCCCTACCAGCCCATAAGCTGCCATACAACAGCCTTGGGGTAAGAAATAAACAAAATGTCCCTGCTGACTGGGCCCATCCCTGAAAAGAGCAGTTCCCAGGCAGGACTGAGTCAGTCTGGGGATCAGGGGCCTCCTGTGGAAGGTTGTGTGCCTGAGGGCAGCAGCACCTCCAGGCATTGCCCTGGAAAACCTCAGGGCTCCTGTCTGGGTGCCCTGCCCAGACCTGCTTTCCTGGAAACACCCAGATCCTCTCTGCGCTGTGAACTTACTTTTCCCCTGACAGGACCTCTGTCTGAGAGCTGACAGAGTCAGCTAGCTGCAGCTATCATGTCAAGGACTGCACGACTAGGAGTATAGCAGAGAAGGACACTATCATCCAGAGCGTCGGGAGAACTTTCTCAGGGTTTTTTTTGGGGAATGTTTCTTAAGGGTGGCACTGGGCAGAGGCTGCTGCCCAGACCCGGCTTGTCCCAGAGGAATGGATGGGAATAATTAGGGGCTCTCCAGCAATGTAGGTGGAGAAGCGTGGGTGGCAATGAATCACAGGTGGGTAGAGCAGACAGGTCTGCCTGGCTGTGCTGGGAGGCAGGCCTGTGGTTGAATGACCTTGGAGACCAAACCTTCCTACCAGCCTGAAAGGGCTTCTGTCCTAGCTATTTCCTCACCTGGCTGCCGGTGTCTGAGAACGTGCACGCAGAACACTGCGTTCTGCATCGAAGGTCTATGCAGCTCGTCTGAAACACCTATGACCAGAGAAGGGCTGCACAGAGGTCACCACCAGAGCCACAGGAGGATGGGGAAAGAGGACACACCACTTGGTATAGCAGGGACAGAGCCAGGCAAATGGGAAAAGAGAGAGAGGGGATGTGACTACCATGGCACCTGAGGAGCTAATAACAAGAGCCTTGACTTACTCCGAGCCAGGGATGCTGTGGAGTGAGTAGGAGGTATTCCGCAATCCTCAGGACAGCCCTGTTGGTAGCAGATACATGACTTCATCATATGGTCAATCCCTGCCCCTCAGAGCCCAGAGGTAACATCTGGGAAAGTGACTGGGGAGAACAGAATGGAAACAGACTCCCAGGTCACCTAGTCTTGCTGGGAAGGACATTCTGAGCAGGTGGCCTGCAGTGTGTCAAGTCCAAAGGAAACTCCAATTCCCTGAATCCCCAAAGGCATCCAAATATCCAGAAATAGGCTCAGCCTGGACCATAGGAAGATTTCTGGCAGCTGGATAAAAGCCGGAATTTCTCAGGAATTATGAAGGAGGTTCCCCTCTACCGAAAAGGGTCATTTCCCTCAGCTCTGGCTGAAGGAACATCGCATTTCAAAGCTCACACTGGCCTCCAGGCTCCTTCCTTATCACAAATACCTATTACACATTTCAAAGTTCAAAGTGTGTGCCCTTCTCACCTCCTCCCCTACCCCAAACTCCCCCCAGCTCACAGGCTTCCCGCACCCCCCAGCTGACCCAAACTCCCCCCAGCTCACAGGCTTCCCGCACCCCCCCGCACCCCCAGCTGAGCATTCTCCTTGTAACCCTGCTGTTCTCACTGGGCTCCCTCTCCGCTCCTCCCACTTTCACTAGCTCTTCTCCTCCATTACCCTCTCTATTCTCCACGTCCTGCTGTGCTGCCCTTCCTCACCACTTTCTCACGGATAGCCACGTTCAGTGCACTAATTTCTCCCTCTCGCTGTTCTCTCTCTGATATCTACAATGAAACCCTCCCCTTAACCAAGGGCCAGTCATGTCATCAGTGTATACACAGAATTTATAAATTTATTTATTATGTATACAATATTCTGTCTGTATATATACCTGCAGGCCAGAAGAGGGCACCAGACCTCATTCCAGATGGTTGTGAGCCACCATGTGGTTGCCGGGAATTGAACTCAGGACCTTTGGAAGAGCAGGCAATGCTCTTAACCACTGAGCCATCTCTCCAGCCCCAGATGAGTCTTGAGAACCCTGCAGGATGACACACCAGGGCAGAAAGTCAGGCAGAGAGGAGCTGGACGTGTGTGTGTGTGTGTGTGTGTGTGTGTGTGTGTGTGTGTGTGTGTGCAGTGAAGACCATGATCTTATTGCCAGTTATGGTGTCTCATTCCTATAACCCAGAATAACCCAGCCTTTCCATGGTGACACATATCCAGTAGAGAGAGAAGAGAGCAGCTGAGGCTTTGGGGACAAGGGAGACAGTATGTGTCTTTAGTAGGACGACGACGTGCTCGTGTGGGTGTAAAGAGTCACCCAGATGGGTGTAGCAGGCCAGAGCTGAAAGATGCAAGATGAACACCTAGGCAGGTACCCAGAAGGACATACAAGGCTCTAGGAGCTGAAGAGACACTTACCTAGGGGACGAGGAGAAGGAAGGTTAGAGCAGCTGGAGAGAAGTAGCTGAGGAGTCAGATTAGAATTTGCTGTCAAATTTGGGGGAGGCAGAAACCAATAGAAACAAATGATCCATCCATACTTTAGGAGAGTCAGCTCAGCAGCTTGGGTTGGAGCAGCCAAGTCCCTGGGAAGGGAGCTCATTTAGCCACTGCCATGATTTCAACACCAGATAAATGGAAACTGAGGCCCTGACTGCTCCAGGGTTTGGTTGAGGGGACGGTTTATTGCAGATATGAGGGAAAAGAACAGCCAGAGGCATCTGGAAGGGTCCAGACTGAACATGGCCATGAAGTGGGGGAGAGGAGGAGAGAGGGCAGGAGAGGGGACCAGGAGCCAAGAGGCCAGGAGACCCAGAGATCAGCATAGCCAAAATGGCTGAGTTATAAACAGAAGAGAAGCTGGGAGAAGGGGCCCAGCCCATTCCCTAGACTGGGAGTTTAGGGTAAGGGGTAAGGTGTGCCAACCAGGATGACTTTGTAACAGGTGCTGAGAGATGCTGGGAGAACCTGGTGGCCAGAATGCACTTTGATGTGTTAAATAGGAACCTCAGTTAGCCATTTGTAACTAAGTATGAGATATAATAGGAAGTTAGGCAGGAAGAATTTGAGGACAGCCTGGGCTACATAGTGAAACCCTATCTTAAAAAACCCAAATAGCAGCTCAGCGGTGGTGGCACACACCTTTAATCCCAGCACTTGAGAGGCAGAGGCAGGTGGGTCTCTAAATTTGAGGCCAGTAATCTCAGTGAGTTTCAGGATAGCCAAGGCTACACAGAAACCTTGTCTCGAAAAAACAAAACAACAACCAAAAAAAAAAAAAAATAGTTGGGCAGTGGTGGTATATGCCTTTGATCCTAGCACTTGGGAGGCAGAGAAAGGTAGATTTCTGTTGAGTTTGAGGCCAGCATGGTCTACAGAGTGAGTTCCAGGCCCCACCCCAAAGTTAAAGAAACCCAGTCTCAAAAGAGAAAGGAGGTCTGAGGGACTGACTCATCTGGGAGCAACAGAGGCCCTAGAGACCCAGAGCATGTGACCCCGCCTCCACCTCAAGGAGCAATCATCTGAGGCTTAAAACCCACTCGCACATGGAAGAGAGATCACTGGGAGCTCTAATCTGCCTGTACCCAAAGGAGAGTTCAACAGAGCCACATCCCCCAACTACACCAACTGAAGGAAGAGGGACCCCTGAAGCACAGGCTTCACCTATACCAATTGGAAGAAGAGATGGGCAGATGACACACTCAGCAACATAAAGAGCAATATGGCACCACCAGAAACAGTGACTCTACAACAGCAAGATCTGAACACCCCACTGAAGTTGAAGCAGAAGAAAGCAATCCTAAATATAACAATGAAAATGATTGAGGCCCTTAAAGAGGAAATGAAAAATTCCCATAAAGGGAGAAAAGACAACCAAAAAATTGAAAGAAATCAACAAATCCCTTAAATAAAACCAAGAAAAAGCAATCAAACAGGTGAAAGAAGCAATTCAAAACCTGAAAACTGAAATAGAGACAATAAAGAAAGCACAAGTGGAAAGTTTGGGTAAACAACCAAGAACCACAAATGCAAACATAAACAACAGAACAGATTCATCAGTCAAAAGAACTGTTAGATCCAACAAAAGCTTAAAACAAGATATCCAGAAAATATGAAATGCCATGAAAAGATCAAACCTAAGAATAATAGGGCTAGAAGAAGGCACAGAAAACATATTCAAGAAAATCATAGAAGAAAACTTTCTCAACCTGAAGAAGGGTATGCCTATGAAAATACAAGAAGCTAGCCGGGTGATGGAGCACGCCTTTAATCCCAGCACTCAGGAGGCAGAGGCAGGCAGATCTCTGTGAGTTCAAGGCCAGCCTGGTCTATGAGAGCTAGTGCCAGGACAGGCTCCAAAGCTACAGAGAAACCCTGTCTCGAAAAAAAAAAAATACAAGAAGCTTACTGAACACCAAATAGACTGGACCAAAAAGAAAGTTCCCTTGCCACATAATAATCAAAACACTAAACATACAGGATAAAAGAAAGAATATTAAGAGCTGCAAAGGAAAAAGACCAAGTAACAGATAAAGGCAGACCTATCAGAATTACACCTGACTTCTCAATGGAAACAATGAAAGCCAGAAGGTCATGGTCAAGCATTATGCAGACATTAAGAGACCACGGATGCCAGCCCAGACTACTATACCTAGCAAAACTTTCAATCACCATAGATGAAGAAAACAAGATATTTCATGACAGAACCAGATTTAAACAATAAATAAACAAATTTAAATAATCTACAAACCTAGCCCTACAAAAAGTACTAGAAGGAAAACTCCAACCAAATAAGTTAGCTATACCCATAAAAACACAGGTAATAGATTATCTCACAGCAGCAAAACCCAAAGAAGGGAAATGCACACATAATATCACCAATAACAACTAAAACAAAAATAACAGGAACTACCAATCACTAGTCATTAATATCCCTTAATATAAATTGACTCAGCCGGGCGGTGGTGGCTCACGCCTTTAATCCCAGCACTTGGGAGGCAGAGGCAGGAGGATCTCTGTGAGTTCGAGACCAGCCTGGTCTACAAAGGGAGTTTCAGGACAGGCTCCAAAGCCACAGAGAAACCCTGTCTCGAAAAACAAT
>NW_026068056.1:2530240-2531553 GCF_014885135.2 Alexandromys fortis
GGGGGCTGGAGAGATGGCTCAGTGGTTAAGAGCATTGCCTGCTCTTCCAAAGGTTCTGAGTTCAATTCCCAGCAACCACATGGTGGCTCACAACCATCTGTAATGAGGTCTGGTGCCCTCTTCTGGCCTGCAGACATACAGACAGACGGAATATTGTATACATAATAAATAAATATTTAAAAAAAAACTGACCACAAACTCGGTAACAAAGCAAACCTCAACAGATACAAAAATAAACTGGAATAACCCATGTATCTTATCGGATCACCACGGCTTAAAGTTATAATTCAACAGCAACACTTAGTTCAAAAAAACCACAAACACATGGAAATTGAACAATGTCCAGCCGAATCACCAATGGGTTAAGGAAGAAATAAAGAAAGAAATTAAAAACTTCCTAACATTCATTAAAAATGACCATACAACATACCCAAATTTATGGAACACAGTGAAAGCGGTGTTAAGAGGAAAGTTCATAGCACTAAATGCCTACAGAAAGAAGCTGGAAAAATCCCACACTAGTGAATTAACAGAACACCTGAAAGATCTAGAACAAAAAGAAGCAAACTTACTGAAGGGTCCAAGAATATAAAAATCTAGATTCCAAAAATAAGAATGTAGAAATAAAGAAATATAAAGTTGTAAGCCTAGGAGAATGAGAAGAGACTGTCAGCAGCTTTCTCAGCAGCTTGAGGATTAACTATTAACAGTGAGTTACTCCGCTTTACAACCCATAGCTCTATTCACAAGGCCAAAGCATCTCTTTGCAAACTGGGAGCTAGCCTACGGATATGAGCTGAGTCAACTTTTATAAAATAGTAACCTCTGGGTTACACATTATCCTTGCTATGTGAAACTGGCAGTATCAAAGAGGAGACCACAAGGTTTCAGTAAACACTGCCTGGAAGTACCAAGGAAGACAATAGATTACTAGTTTAACTAAAAAAAAAATCTCTGTAAAATAAGGCAATCTGTATTAGAGTTTTAACTTGAGACTGTAGAAATTCCTTTGTTCAGACCTAATGCTTGGTGCCCCTACTATAAAAAGATGGGTTCAGAAACTAGCCTTTTGCCACAGCTTAACAAACACCATGTCTGGCTGTGGTCTCTGCTAGCTGATAAGATTTTGTGCCCCTAGGCCGGGCGATGGTGGCTCCTGCCTTTAATCCCAGCACTCCGGAGGCAGAGGCAGGCGGATCTCTGTGAGTTCGAGACCAGCCTGGTCTACAAGAGCTAGTTCCAGGACAAGCTCCAAAACCACAGAGAAACCCTGTCCCGAAAAACAAAACAAAACAAAACAAAAAAAAAGAACA
>NW_026068056.1:2538007-2539586 GCF_014885135.2 Alexandromys fortis
AAAAAAAAAAAAAAAAAAAAAAAAAGATTTTGTGCCCCATGGAGGTTTTTTTTTTTATTTTATTTTTTAATTTTTATTCCTGGATTCTGGTTTCTTAGACTTTGGTGGTCTGTCCCCATCTTTGCGTGACCCCCTGGACCTAACACTTACACAGGATGAGTAAACAGACAAGAAATAATAAAATCGAGGGCTGAAATCAATAAAATAGAGACAAAGAAAACAATACAAAGAATCAATGAGACAAAAAGTTGGTTCGATTGACAAACCTTTATCCAAACTAAACAAAAGGCAGAGACAGATTATCTAAATTAACAAAATAAGGAATGAAAAGGGAGACATAACAACAGACACAGGAAATTCAGAGAATCATACTTTAAAAAGCTGTACTCCACAAAACTGGAAAATTTAAAGGAAATGGACAACTTTCTGGATAAGTACCACATACGAAAATTAAATTAAGACCAGATAAACAAACTAAATAGATCTATAACTTATAAGGGAATAGAAACAGTCATAAAAAGCCTCACAACTAGCTAGGTGGTGGTGGCACATGTCTTTAATCCCAGCACTCGGGAGGCAGAGGCAGACAGATCTCTGTGAGTTTGAGGTCAGCCTGGTCTACAGAGCTAGTTCCAGGCTCCAAAGCCACGGAGAAACCCTGTCTTAAAAAAAAAGCCTCCTAATTTAAAAAAAGCCCAGGATAGAACCAGATGGTTTCAGTGCAGAATTCTCAGAATTTCAAAGAAGAGCCAATACCGACACTCCTCAGATTGGTCCACAAAATAGAAGCAGAAGAAACACTGCTAAGCTCTTTTTCCGAGGCTACAGTTATACTGATACCCAAACCACACAAAGACACAGCTAAGAAAGAGAATTACAGATCAATATCAGCACAATTCTTCACAGACCTTGAAAGAATACTAAATTTCATATGGAGAAACAAAAAACCATGGATAGCCAAAAGAACAGTAAAGGAACGCCTGAAGGTATCACCATCCCTGACTTCAAGGGCTAACTTTTTTTATTTCTTCTATTTATTTATTTATTTATTTATTTATTTATTTATTTATTTAAGATTTCAGTCTCTTCCCGCCAATGCCTCCCATTTCCCTCCCCCTCCCCCCAAAAAGTTCCCCTCCCTCGTCAGCCCAAAGATCAGTCAGGGTCCCTGCCCTTCAAGCTCTATTATAGAGCTACAGTAATGAAAACAGCTTGGTATTGGCATAAGAACAGACAGGTAGACCAATGGAATCGAATCGAAGATCCTGATATTAACCCACACACTTAAGAACACCTGATTTTCAATGTGAAGCTAAAAATATAAAATAGGGGGGAAAAGCATCTTCAACAAATGGTGCTAGTATAACTGGAAGTCGACATGTAAAAGAACACAAATAGATCCATATCTATCACCATACATAAAACTCAAGTCCAGGGCCGGGTGGTGGTGGCGCACACCTTTAATCCCAGCACTCGGGAGGCAGAGGCAGGCAGATCTCTGTGAGTTCGAGACCAGCCTGGTCTACAAGAGCTAGTGCCAGGACAGGCTCCAAAACCACAGAGAAACCCTGTCTCGAAA
>NW_026068056.1:2539612-2612072 GCF_014885135.2 Alexandromys fortis
AAAAAAAAAAAAAAAAAAAAGAAAGAAAAGAAAAAAGAAAAGATTTGATTCTTTGTCCTAAACACAAGTTTTATAGTATTTGGTATTTCTCACATGTGACCATGTCAGTGGGTGGGTGTATACAAACGTGTGTGTGTGTGTGTGTGTGTGTGTGTGTGTGTGTGTGTGTGCAGGCAGGACAGTGATATTGGCATGCATATGTATGGAGAGCCACAGGGTTCTCCAGCCCAGCTGACTGGTCCACACCTGGAGAGGCCATTTGCAGGTCTCAGAGGGAGCTTGAGGTTCACAAGTCCTTGTGTTAGTACTCCCTAGGCCTAGGTCAATCACCTGCCTTTCCAGGTGTCCTCAGAAAGGGGCCTGTGGCAGCAGAGACAGAAAGGTCATAAGGAAGTACTTAAGGCGTAGGATGGCTACTGGGGACCGAGCCTGTAGCTCGCTGGGGCTGTGAGAGTTCAGGAAGTGCTTTGCCTCACCTAGTGCTGATGAGGGTTGGTGCAGGCTGGAAGCTCTACACCCTAAAGTTCTGACTCAGCCTGCACAGGCAGGGTGTGGCTGCCCATGGGGATTCCCAGACCCAACCCACAGAGCGTCCTAGGCTGACTGAGGTGCCTCAGGGTATTTGCCTAGACCTCTTCAGCCTAGAACCCAGTGAAGAGAGACCCATCTCTTCCAGGAAGGCCAAGGGCCTTAAGGTTGGCTTTTTGTCAACCTTAGGGGTTAAAGGTCCTAGAGCTGGCTAGCCCTGATCAACCTTGGACGCTGTAAAGGCTGTGTGTACTTGTGCCCCTCCCCCATGCACACTGTATTCTAAGTACACTGCACCAAGGCAGAGTGGGTTGGGGGAAGGGTGGATGATGAGCAGAGGAGACCAAGGGTCCCTTCCTGCCTAGCACCCTATTGGTAACTCATTCTCCACAGCTGTGTCTGATACCTCCTCACAGAAGAAGTACTGACCCTCAGCCCAGCTCAGAAAACTTCCTGGGAGGCCTTCAATAGGAGAAGAAACTTCTTAAGGCAGGCAGATCTCCTAGTTCAAGATCAGCCTCGTCTACAGGGTGAGTTCCAGGCTAGCCAGGGATATGTAGAGAGAAACCCTGTCTGGAAAAACCAAATGTATTTTACACACACACACACACACACACACACACACACACACACACGATATGAATGGTTTGGGCCAGACAGAATGCCACACACCTTTAATCTCAGCACTCAAGAGTCAGAGACAGGCAGATAGAAGCAGATGATTACAGGCCTGGTTTACGTACCAAATTCTAGCTGGACCTAGATGCTATCTCAAAAACAAACAAACAAGCAAATTAATTAATTAATGATAGGAACTGGAGAAATGGCTGGGCATTTAAGAATACTAGCTGCTCTTGTAGAGGACCCAGGTTCAGTTCCCAGCATCCATATTGTTGTTAAATGCTGCCCGAGTGGGACTGTGTGAGTGAGAGACAGAGTGTGGAGTTTATTGAGATAAAAGGAAAGGGGAAGGGAAGAGAAAATGAGAGAGAGACGGAGGGGAGTACAGAAAGCATCCTACTTAGAGAGAAAGACAGAAAGAAATAGAGAAGGGAGTGGCCGGAGCTTGTCTCTTAAAGGGACCTTTGTGCCTGTGTACAGACCAGGACCCCAGATGACAGGGTAGGCCAGCATAACGCCTGAATCCTAACTCACAGGGCACTCACAGATCTCTAACTCTAACTCCAGTTCCAAAGGATCTGATGCCCTTTTCTGGCCTCCTTGGTCAAAAAAGGCTCTGAGACTTAGTTTTCATCAGACCAGATTTCTTTTTTTTTTAAATGTTTATTTATTTATTTATTTATTTATTATGTATACAATATTCTGTCTGTGTGTATGCGTGCAGGCCAGAAGAGGGCACCAGACCTCATTACAGATGGNTACAATATTCTGTCTGTGTGTATGCGTGCAGGCCAGAAGAGGGCACCAGACCTCATTACAGATGGTTGTGAGCCACCATGTGGTTGCCAGGAATTAAACTCAGGATCTTTGGAAGAGCAGACAATGCTCTTAACCACTGAGCCATCTCTCCAGCCCAAGACCAGATTTCTTGACACAGCAGCAGAACTTTTCCCAGAAACCTGCAGATATCTGTAAGACAGCTGGAACAGATTTACATCTTGGTGTCATAGCAAAAGGCTATGGCTAAAAGTCATGAACATTTTAGAAGACAATTAAAGGAAACTGAAAACTCTGAACCTCTGAAGATACATCTGAAAGCTGTTGATTCTGGACTATGAAGCCTGTGAAAAAGGCACACCTGGCTGTACTTTTAGCAGAAAACTTAACAAATGAAGTAACGAGCTACCAGTACCCTAGCCATCAAATGCTGTCAGAGAGATTTCAGAAGGATAAATATATGAGCAGAAGTGAGACAGCTTTTCCAGCTACCCAGACAATCCCAAGCCTCTCCATGGTCTTTGGCGAACACTAGTCTCAGAAACAGTATTTACTGTTAGTGGCTCAGCCCGGGAGGCCTGACAGATTTTCCTGAGGGGGTAGGGTTCAGTCTACCTGTCTTGGCAGGATCAACTCCCCAGTGTACAGTCATCTGTTCCAGGCAGGGTCCAGGCAGCTGATGAGGTGAAAGGCAGCTCTGTGCTGTGTGGGTGGCTTTACCATATCCAAAGGCAAGCCTCCAGGAGGAAGGTCTTCTGCAGCCAGCCTTGCATCTTCTTGAAGGCACTATAGGATGCTGCAGGAGCTGGCATGTCTCTCTGTCATAAGAAGCTCTTTTGTTAAATGCCATACTCTCAGATCTGTAAAGGCATTGAGAATCAGGGTACCTTTTCCTGGCAGTTGTATCTAAATTATTGGAGAGGAATGTCTCCTTCATAGGGCCAGCGCATGTAGGTGCCCTTACTAAAGACAGCACTGAGGTTTCTTTTTTCTTTTCTTTTTTTTTTTTTTTTTTTGGTTTTGTTTTGTTTTTCGAGACAGGGGTTCTCTGTGGCTTTGGAGCCTGTCCTGGAACTAGCGCTATAGACCAGGCTGGTCTCGAACTCACAGAGATCCGCCTGCCTCTGCCTCCCGAGTGCTGGGATTAAAGGCGTGCGCCACCATCACCTGGCTAGCACTGAGGTTTCTGTTTTGACCTCAACAAAAAACGGCTGCTAGTCACATGTTTGTATTTTTCCAGAACTGTTGTAATCTGGAGTGACAAATTTTACAGATTTTAAAACAAGCAAACAAAAGTGAGGCCCAATCTTGCACTATGGTGACTATGGTATCCCCTCTTTCAGAGCACAGCTCCAGGCAAAGTCCACCCATATGACCATGGGCTGGTGAGCCACACCCCAGACTTACAAAGACAGAGGACCATGGGACAGGAGCCTCCCACCTGGACCTGGCTAGCCACTAATTGTCAGAGCTCAAGTGACCCTGGGCTGACAACCCAAAGTAGGGCACCTCTCTAGCTCTGAAACTTTAGTTCTCCTATCTGCAGAAGAACCCTTGGCAGGGAACCCCCCAGGTCTGATGCCCAGGTCCGAGTCACCAGGACCCAGTCACTCTGGAAGCTAGTGTCACCACCTCCCCACCCCACCTCCCACTCCCCCACTCCCATCCCACCCCCACCCCCCACCCCACATCCCACCCCTGTGCTTGTAAGGAACAATGGATACTATGTACAAAGCACTCACAGCTGAAGACCCCAGGAGAGGGGCTAGCTTGTGTTTTATTGCCACAGTGCTGGGAAGGGATCCAGGATCTCCTGTATGCTAGAACCCCCACCACCACCACCATGGAGTTGTCCTGACACTACTGTGGGTCACCCAAGGCTGTCCTCAGATCTCACTCAACCCTTGGGAGAACCATGGTGTTATGAGAGTTTTTTGATTCTCCTACTGAATGAATTACTTAACATCAGGCTGCACGGGAGGGAGCCATGGCAGCCCCATCTCCTGCCTCCTTTTGGCAGCAAGGCTGCTCCACCAACCCCACACCCAGCACCCACCCTCCCACACCACCCCCAGGACCCAACTTCAGACTCCCCTGTGATAGCAGAGGAAATTTGCTGGACCAAAAACAGAGGTGCCAGTTCCTACAGAAAACCCAAACGGCCAGGTGGTGGTGGCGCACGCCTTTAATTCCAGCACTCGGGAGGCAGAGGCAGGCAGATCTCTGTGAGTTCTAGGCCACCCTGGTCTACAGGAGCTAGTGCCAGGACAGGCTCCAAAGCTACAGAGAAACCCTGCCTCGAAAAACTAAAAAAAAGAAAAGAAAAGAAAATCCCAACAGTTTGGCTGATGAGAATTTTCCCAGTGGCCCCACTATGGTGACAGGCAGCCAGACCCAGCCTACTAAGGTCTCCTTCAGACCTCAGGGCAAGGATAAGCCACCATCAGGATATACCACATGGCAGGATAGGTGGCTACCTGTGGTCTTTGGCCCAGCCTATGTAAACACTTCTTCATCCAAGTGTGAAAGTTCCATTTAATATCTATCCTGGTTAGCCTTGTCAACTTGACAGTCTAGAGTTATCTGAGAGAAACCTCAGCTGAAGAATTACCTGGATCAGATTGGCCTGTGGCATGTCTGTGGGGACCTGTATTGATCAGTATGTGATACAGGAGGACCCAGCTCATTGAGGGAGGTACCAACCCTAGGCAAGAGGTCCTGGACTATGAAAGAAAGCTGGCTAAGCATGAGCCTGTGAGTGAGCCAGTGATTAAGTCAGAAAGCTATTCCTCTGTGGTTTCTGTTTCAGGTTTCTTTCTTTCTTTCTTTTTTTTTTTTTTTTTTTTGTTTGTTTTTCGAGACAGGGTTTCTCTGTGGTTTTAGAGCCTGTCCTGGAACTGGAACTAGCTCTTGTAGACCAGGCTGGTCTCGAACTCAGAGATCCACCTGCCTCTGCCTCCCAAGTGCTGGGATTAAAGGTGTGCACCACCACCGCCCAGCTTCTGCTTCAGGTTTCTGCCTTGCGTTCCTGCTCCTACTTCCCTCAGTGACGACTGGGACCTGCATATGTAAGCCAGACAAACCCTTTCCTCCTCTTAATAGCTTTTGGTCATAGCATTTTATCACAGCTATAGAACGGAAACTAGAACAACATAAAAATATTAAAAGGAGCTGGAGAGATGGCTCAGTGGTTAAGAGCACTAGCTGCTCGTTCAGAGGACCTGGTTCAATTCCCAGCATCCACATGGCAGCTCATAACTCTGTGATTTTAGTTCCAGGGAATTGGATGAGCTCTGTGGGCACTAGGCATACATGTGGTACAGAGACATACATACAAATAAAACACCTATATGCATTTATGCATAATTAAAACAAGTAAATCTCAAAACAGCCACGTGTAGTGGATGCATGTCTTTAATTAATTGAAAGGCAGAGGCAGGTGAGTCTCTGTGAGTTCAAGGCCTGGCTGGTTTACACAGTGTTACAGGACAGCCAGAGCTACAGAACAAGACCCTGTCTTTTTTTTTTTTTTTAATTTATTTCATGGGCATTGGTATGAAGGTGTCAAATCCCCAGAACAGGATGTGAGCTGCCATGTGGGTGCTGGGAATTGAACCTGGGTCCTCTGGAAGAACAACCAGTGCTCCTAGCCACTGAGCCATCTCTCTAGCCCACGAGACCCTGTCTTGGGGAGAAAAAATCAAAACAAAATTTTAATTAGTGTGCTCTTTCAATAATTTGATTACTTACTGAATGAGAAAATCCCAAGGGACCCAAAGTCCACAGTAAAATCAGTGATATTTTACCTTTCATTTTTGTCATCCTGAGGAAGGAACCCAGTAAGTCCCACATGCCAGGCAAGCTCTGCGCCACCAAGCTATGTTCCAACCCGCAGTAACAGTTCAAGTGAGTGTGTGCCTAATTAATTGGAACAGCCTAAACATTCCTTGTCATGCATTTGTAAGCATCTATTATTCGCCCACAGTCCAAGTTTGCTACATGTATAAGCTTGCGAAGCTGCAGTGAGTCAGCTACGGGTCTCTAGGATTGCTGTGTACAGTGAGGGTCTCTGTCTCCCTGGGACTGCAGCACATGCTGAACCCAGACAGCCCAGAGGGGCAGCAAGAGTCTTCACTAGGTGCAAACAAGCCTCTGGAACTGTGATCCCTAAACGATGTGTTGACCTTCCAGTCTCATTGGGAAATGGGGCTTATGCCAAGTGGGTAGTTGGGATGAGGTCATGCTGGTAGTCCAGAGTACAATGACTGCTTTTCTACTAGGGAGAGGGAAAGCTGGGGTGTGGCTCAGCAGGAAAATGCTTACCTAGTACATATGAGGGCTTTGACCCAGCTCTGAGTATACGAGTTACTTTCTGTTGATGAGATAAAATACCATCACCAGGGCTGGAGAGATGGCTTGGTAGTTAAGAGCACTTGCTGCTTGTCCAGTTCCCAGCACCCGTGTTCGTAGTTCACAATCCCCTGCAAATCCAGCTCCAGGGGATGCGATGCCCTCTTCTGGTCTCTGTGGGTAGCTGTACACAGACATATATATATATACACATTTTTTTTAATGACTAGAATCAACTTAAGGAAAGAGTTGTGGCTATTATTATTAATGTTTTTTCAAGACATGGTATCTTTGTGTATCCCTGGCTGTCCTAGAACTTGTTCTATAGATGAAACTGGACTCGAGCTCAGAGATCTGCCTCCCAAGTGTGGCTATAATCTTTTGTTGAGTGTTTGGCCTGCAGGTATGTATGTGTACCGTGTGTGCTCACAGAGTGGGTTGGGTCCCCTGGTGGAGAGTCTCTGTGTCCTTCACAGGGGAGGCAAGGGAGCAGTTTGGCATAACATAACTCAAAAGGAACAAAGTCAGCTAATACAGATCAAACGTGATGACATCGAACTCTTTGTGAAGTCCATAGAGCTGGGTTCTATAGATTACCTGAAAAAAAAAAAAAAAAAACAGATTCACAATAAGGGACTGGAGCTGGAAAAGTCTCTAGCCACACAGATAGCACAAAGGCCACTGCACTGACATGACCACTATGTGAAACGGTATGAGAGAAAGCGCAGCCAGAGGCATCTGGAAGAATCTAGAACAGAAAGAGAAGGTAGACTGAACATGGACAGAAGAGAGGACGTGGCAAGGGCTATCTGCAAGAGGGAGAGAATAGCTGGGGAGAGAGAACAGCGGAGAACATCGTGAGAGGAGCAGGAGAGAGAAGCCACACCGAGACTAGCAGGGTTCTAAGGAGAACGAGTAGCTAGGGGGAAGTTTAGGGTAGAGGTGGTGGTAAGCAGGGCTAGGGTGCTAGTGTAGACTTGGAAATGTGGAACAGGTTCTTGTGATACTGGGGGAGCCTGGAGACCAGCATGAGCTTCCAGAGGACCTGGGTTCAATTCTCAGCACCCACATGGCAGCTTACAGATGTCTATAACTCGAGTTCCAGGGGATCTGACACTTTCACACCAATGCACAGAAAATAAATTAAAAAAAAAAAAAGATACCATGTGTCTGTCTGCTAGAGGTAAGGGAAATGACTCTTTTTGGTAGGTGGGAACCATCTTCAAAAAGTCCCTGTGGGGGCTGGAGAGATGGCTCAGAGGTTAAGAGCATTGCCTGCTCTACCAAAGGTCCTGAGTTCAATTCCCAGCAACCACATGGTGGCTCACAACCATCTGTAATGGGGTCTGGTGCCCTCTTCTGGCCAGCAGGCATACACACAGACAAAATATTAATAAATAAATATTAAAAAAAAAGTCCCTGTGGAATGCTGGCTTTTATCTAACAGCCAGAAATTCTCCTATAGTCCAGGTTGAGCCCATTTCTGGATATTTGGGTGCCTTTTGGGGTCTGGGGAGTTGGAGTTTGCTTTGGACCTGACAGAGGGCCATGGACTTCAACACTCTACTCAGATGATCTGACGATAGATACGCAGACCACAGGCAACTTAAACAACGGAAAGGTTTTTCTGAGTTGGGGGGATAGAGTCTAATGTCAAGTGTTTCAATTCTGGCTCCTTCCGAGGCTTTGAGGGAACTGTTGGGGACAAATCATCCTATCCCTTCGTCATCTTCTTTCAGGGTACCTGTCCCTGGGACAGTTTCCACTTTTCATAAAGAGTCCCCCCCTTTGGATTAGGGTCAGGCCTAGTGACTTCTTTCTATCTCAAGGTGGCCTGTTTCCAACCAGAGTCACATGCTGAGGCCCTAAGAGTGGAGCTTCAAATGTACAAACTTGGAGACACAGTTCAGGCACAGAACGGAGCCCTAGCTGAAGTCAGCAAGCTTAGCTCAGTCAGACAGACAGCCTTCTCCAAGAGGCAGGCTGAGGATGAAGCCCCTGCTAGAGCACTTCCACAGCTTTGAACTGCATCCCCATCTGCCCAGAGATGAAGGGCCCCACAACTTGCCAAGGAAAGCTCAGGGTTTTTGTTATTTGTATATTTGTTTGTTTGTTGAGACAGGGTGGCCTATAACTCACGGTTTGGCTGTATGGACAAGGCTGGCCCCATACTGACAGAAATCTATCTGCCTCCAGAGTCCTGGGATTAAAGGCATGTGCCACCATGCCTAGTCAAACCTCACTGTCTTGGCGTAATCACAGGAACAACTGCCCACAGGACCCCTCTCTTGGGTCCTATTCAGTAAGACACTGCAGAGTCGAGGTCATTCTAGGCTCTCTGTGCCAGGAGTGTCACACACCTGGGAGCTGTCACTATGACATGCTCATACTGTATTTCAGTTAATATACGTGTTGGTTTTCTTAGTCATCCCCTTGGGATTTATTTTTCCTGGATTTACTTTAACATCTTTTGTTTTGTCTCACTGTTTTTGAGGCAGGGTCTCAAGCTGGTCTCAAATTTACTATGTAGCTGAGAATGAACTTAAACTATTGATCCTCCTGACTTCAGGACCCTAGTATTGGGATTATAGTGCTCACATGACCTTGCCTGGCTGTTTTGACTTTCTCTTCCTCACCCTCCATCCCCACCTTTAACTTTTTATTTTTAGATTTATTAATTTTATTTTATGTGTATTAATGTTTTGTCAACTTGGATGTGTGTGCAGTATGTGCATGCCTGACACCTGAGGAGGTCAGAAGAGGGTGTCAAATCCTTTAGAACTGGAGTTGTGAGCCACCATAGGGTGCTAGAACTTGAACCATGTGTTCTCTGTGTAGAAGGAAATTTCTGTCCCACCTGGTCCTGTAGTCATTCAGTCCCAAAGAGATACACAGAGGCTTATATAAATTATAAACTGTTTGGCCTATTAGCTCAGGCTTATTATTAACTAGCTCTTACAACTTAAATTAACCCATAATTCTTATCTATGTTTAGTCATATGACTTGGTTTTTGTCAGTAGACATTCTCATCTTGCTTCCTCTGCTTCTGGCTGATGACTGCATCTCTCTGCCTTTCCTCTTCCCAGAATTCTCTTTGTGTGGTTGCCCTGTTTGCACTTCCTGCCTGGATACTGGCCAATATGAGTGACAACTCTTTACAGTGTCAAAAGCATTATCCCATGGCATCTCTGTAAGAGCAACAAATGCTCTAAACCATTGAGCCAACTCTCCAGCCCTTCTCTTTGACTTTTATTTTCAGTCTTAAAATATATGTCCCACAGAGTTAGAAACATGGCTTAGAGGTTAAGAGTACTTGCTGCTCTTTCAGAGGACCTGAGCTCAGTTTCCAGCACCCACCTTCCCAAATCAGGCAGTTCACAACCGCCTGTAACTTTAGTTTCAGTGGGTCTGACAACCTCTTCTAGCTTCTTCAGGCACCTTCATGTGTGTATACACACACAGACACACATAGCGTATATACAGAAATAAATATTTTTCACCACCACTGTCCCCATCCCCCGCAAATACCCCAGTGCTAGTAGGAATATGACCTAGAGAGTACCTGCCTGTCAAGTAGGAGGTTCTGGTTCCGTCCCTAATACTGCATGTCCTAGCACATCCATTTTATCCTAGCACTCAGGAAGCAGAAGCAGGTGGATCTCTAGAGTCCAGGGCCAGCCTGGTCTATTTAGGGGGTTCCAGGGCCATCAGAGCTGCATAGTAAAACTCTTTGTCGGTCTTCATTAGGGGTTCTATTGCTGTGATGAAACACCATTTCCAAAGCAACTTAGGGAGGAAAGGTTTATTTGGGTTATGCTTCCACAGTACTGTGTTCATCACAGAAAAAAGTCAGGACAGGAATTCCAACAGGACAGGAACCTGGAGGCGGGAACTGATGCAGAGGCCATACAGGGGTGCTTATTACTGGCTTGCTCCCCAGTGGCTTATTCAACCTGCTTTCTTTTTTTGTTGTTGTTGTTTTTGTTTTGTTTTGTTTTGTTTTGTTTTCCGAGACAGGGTTTCTCTGTAGCTTTGGAGCCTGTCCTGGAACTACTTCTGTAGACCAGGCTGGTCTCGAACTCACAGAGATCTGCCTGCCTCTGCCTCCCGAGTGCTGGGATTAAAGGCGTGCAACACCACTGCCCTGCCAACCTGCTTTCTTAAAGAATCCAGAAACACTGGCCCAGGGATGGCATCACCCACCATGGGCTGGGCCCTCCCACATCAACCACTAATTAAGAAAGTGTCTTACAGCTAGATCTCAAGTAGACATTTTCTCAGCTGAGGGTCCCTCCTTTCAGACGTCTTTAGCTAGTGTCAAGTTGGCATAAAACTAGCCAGGACACTGTCCCGAAATAAAAACAAAAGCCTGGTTTGGGGGTAACACCTTTAATCCCACCCCTTGGGAAGCAGAGGCATCAGATCTTTATAAATCTGAGGCCAGTCTGGCCATCAAAGCAAGTTCCTGGCCAGTCAGGGCTGTTATGCTGGTGGAGCCAGCCATGAGAAAAGCGGCTACAGATTCCCACGGGTGGTGGCGGCGGGTAACAGACGTGTAAACACAGGAAATAGGCATAAGTATTTATTAAGGAAGAGGGAGAAAGAAAGAAAGAAAGAAAGAAAGAAAGAAAGAAAGAAAGAAAGAAAGAAAGAAAGAAAGAAAGAAAGAAAGAAAGAAAGAAGAGATAAAAGGAGAGAAAAGAGATAAAAGAAGAGAGAGACAGAGAAAACGCGTGCGCACGCCAAGGAAGCAGAAAGAGGAAGGGTCCCAAGATGGCGACGGGCAGGTCAGAGGTAATGGGAGTGGGCGTGGCTAGGGCAGGGACCGAAAGAATAAAAAGGGCTATGCAAAATAGGAAAACAAATGAAAACCAAAACCAAACCAAACAACAACAATATAGTGTATACACCCTTCCAAGTTGGAACACACGATCTCTGGTTTGTGACCCCACTGGTGGGTCGGTCTTACTCACTTGGGCCAGGAGAGGGTTTTGCTCCACGACCAAAGCAGCAGCCTCCAGCACATGTCTAACATGCCTAACTCTGCCCACTTGTGTAAATGCATCCAAGACTAGCTTCCTCGTAGCTGGGTCAAAGGTCATGCCTGTTTTCCTCTTACACTAGTTGAGGTTCACACTTCACATTGACTCCATCACTGACTTCAGACACAGGCAGATACTGCTATGTCTGATAAAACAAACCTATTTAAGAATAAAGGAGATTCCTTGCTTGAACACCGCGTGGACAGATGCCCTAGAAGGGCTAGAGCAGAGCAGGGTAGGGAGGAGGTGGAGTCTGACGGCTGAAGGGAGCAGATTTTGAGTGGTGGGAGCATTCTGGGTTTGGACAGTGAGGACCACTGTATAGATTACCCAACCTATAAAACACAGCAAATTCTATATTTAAGAGGGTGGTTTTGAGCTGGGTGGTGGTGGCAAATACTTTTAACCCCAGCACTCAGGAGGCAGAGGCAGGCGGATCTCTGTGAGTTCAAGACCAGCCTGGTCTAGAGAGTGAGTTCCAGGACAGGCTCCAAAGCTACAGGACAGGCTCCAAAGAGAAACCCTGTCTTAGGAAAACGGAAAAAAAAAAAAAAAAAAAAGAGGGTGGTTTTGTTGCATAGGAATTATATCTCAATTAAGAATTTTAAATGGGGCCGGCAGTTGTGGCACACAACTTTAACCCCAGCACTTGAGAGGCAGAGGCAGACAGATCTCTGTGATTTTGAGGCCAGCCTGGTCTACAAAGGGAGTTCCAGGACAGCCAGGGCAGTTCAGTTACACAGAGATTCCCCGTCTCAATCCCCCTTCTCGAAAAACAAAAACAAAAACAAAACAAACAAACAAACAAAAAAAGTTGGGCGGTAGTGACTCACACCTTTAATCCCAGCACTTGGGAGGCAGAAGCAGGCGGATCTCTGTGAGTCTGAGGTCACCCTGGTCTACAGAATGAATTCAAAGCTACAGAGAAAACCCGTCTCAAAAAAAAGAAAATGTTTTTTTAAATGAGGAGAGGTGAAAACATGGCTAAGAGACTAGTGTAAAGGCTAAAGTTAACCTGCAAACCCCATTTGCCTAAGGACAGGTTCTCCTGAGATATTGGAGGCTGTTGTTTATATAAGCCACGTGTTTCCACTTCCCTAAACTGTTCTGGGTGATCCCAAGTAGGCAGGAGATAGGTGGGCAGGAAGTATATTAGGGCATATGCTTACCTCCAAATGAAGGAAGGCAGGAAGTGCCATAGCCTTGTAGGAGTTTGCCTTTATGAACACCTGACCGACCTAAAATTGGGGCCACATCTCCGGAGATCCTGAGTATGAACCTGACCAATGTCCACCTTCCTGGACAATACTAAAAAAGGTTGCTTTAAATGAATAACTGTGGAACTGGTCTGTCTCCTAGCTTTCAGGTTTAACACTAGAAGTGTTTGCTGCTTTTATAGAGAACCTGGGTTTAGTATGCAGTACTCACATGGCAGCTCATAACCTTTTGCCCCCTCCGTATCAAGGAATCCAATACCTTCTGACCTCCATGGGCACCAGGAAAGCATGTGGTGTACATATACATACATGCAAGCAAAACACTCACACACATAAATGAACATTGAGGAAATTTTAGCCAGGTGGTGGTGGCTTATGTCTTTAATCCCAGCACTCAGGAGGCAGAAACAGGTGGATCTCCATGAGTTCCAGGCCAACCAGGACATCCAGAGCCACATAGAGAAACCCTGACTCAAAGGAATGACAGCCAGCCCACGGTAAGACTGTCTCAGAAAACAAGACTCTGGGCTGTGTGAGAGCCAAAGTTATGTGCCAAAGTTATATGTTCAGTTTGTTTTTTTTTTTTATTGAGAAAAGGAAAAAAAAAGTTTCTGCCTCCTCCCAGCCTCCCATTTCCCTCCCCCTCCTCCCACCCTTCTCTCCCTCCCCCCCACTCCTCTCCTCCTCCCTCTCCAGTCCAAAGAGCAGTCAGGGTTCCCTGCCCTGTGGAAAGTCCAAGGTCCTCCCCCCTCTGTCCATGTCTAGGAAGGTGAACATCCAAACTGGCTAGGTTCCCACCCAGCCGGAACATGAAGTAGGATCAAAACCCCGTGCCATTGTCCTTGGCTTCTCATCAGCCCTCATTGTTCGCCATGTTCAGAGAGTCCGGTTTTATTCCATGCTTTTTCAGTCACAGTCCAGCTGGCCTTGGTGAGCTCCCAATAGATCAGCCCCACTGTCTCAGTGGGTGGGTGCACCCCTCGAGGTCCTGACATCCTTGCTCGTGTTCTCCCTCCATCTGCTCCTCATTGGGTCCAGTGCTCCAGTGTGAGTCTCTGTCTCTATCTCCATCCATCACCAGATGAAGGTTCTATGGTGATATGGAAGATATTCCGTCAGTATTGCTATAGGATAGGGTCATTTCAGGTTCCCTATCCTCAGCTTCCCAAGGGACTAACTGGGGACATCGCCTTGGGCTCCTGGGAGCCACTCTAGGTTCAAGTCTCTTGCCAACACTAAGGTGGCTCCGTTAACTAAGATATGTGCTTCCCTGCTCCCCTATCCAACCTTCTCACTGTGCCTAAGAGAACTGTGAAACAGAATGTCTCTGACTTCAAGCCCTTGCCCAAGGACAGACAGTTCCTGAAATGCAGGAGGCTGCGGTTTATGGGAGATAAGAGCTGAGTGTTCTCACTACCCTAAACAAGTTTCGTTGACCCAGCCACACTGGGTTTGGTTGATCCAACTACTCTGGTTGTGCTTGATCACATATGTGTGAGAGGTACACAGGCAGGAAATACACCAGGATATACCCTTGACCCCAACTGGATGAAATATGGCAGGAAATACATTAGGATGTTTGCTTGCCCCTGACTGGACCTGATGGGAAATGTGGTGAATTGTTGGTTTCACCTTTTTTTTTTAAAATAAGATTTATTTATTCGTACACAATTTTCTGTCTGCATGTATTCCTACAGACCAGAAGAGGGCACCAGATCTCATTAAAGATGGTTGTGAGCCATCATGTGGTTGCTAGGAATTGAACTCAGGACCTCTGGACGAGCAACCAGTGCTTCTAACCACTGAGCCATTTCTCCAGCCCTGATTTTACCTTTTTTTTAAACCATGACTTGGGGCCATTTCCTGCAATCCCAGAGCTGGATCTGGCTAGCGTCCTTCAATCTGGCCAGTATTTAATTAATGCTTGCTTCAAATGTGGCTTTAAACTGTGGCGGTAGTCTGTTTTTGATGGGTGGGGTTAACAACTGGAGAAATGTCTCAGTGCTTAAGAGCTCTGACTGCTCTTGCAGAGAACCCAAGATTGATTCCCAGCACCCACACGACTGTAACTCCAGTTCCTGAGGTTCTGATGCCCTTTTCTGGCCTCGAAGCATGTGATCATACATATACACACATGTAGGCAAAACAACCATACATATAAAAAAGCAAACACAACAAGGCAACAACAGAAAGAATGAAAAATTGACATGGCATGAATTTTCCCTCAAAGGCTGTTCCCACCACAGGGTTGTCCTCAAAATCTAGTGCTTTAATATTTACACTGTTCCCTTCCTTCCTTCTATAAAAATAAATAAATAAATAAATAACAAATACGAATCTCTTCTATCGAATACTACAAAACTTGTGTTTAAGCCGGGCGGTGGTGGCGCATGCCTTTAATCCCAGCACTTAGGAGGCAGAGGCAGGCAGATCTCTGTGAGTTCGAGACCAGCCTGGTCTACAAGAGCTAGTTCCAGGACAGGCTCCAAAAAACCACAGAGAAACCCTGTCTCGAAAAACAAAAACAAAAACAAAAAACAAAAAAAAAAACAACTTGTGTTTAGGACAAGGAATTCAAACATTGTTTTGTTTGAGACAGGATCTTTCTGTAGACCAGGCTGGCCTGAACTCAAAGCACTGCCTACCTCTACCTTCCAAGGGTTCTAATTAAAGGAATTCAAATGTTTTATCTCCCCTATCTTGTAAGACTTTTATTTAAACATTTACAAATATTTTAATCCTCCCCCCCCCCCCCCCACACACACAGTAAAGCCTTTGCTTACCCAAGGCCCAGGGCTCTATTCCAGGAATTTGTTGACCTGGGGCAGTGAGCCCATCTCCCCCTGCCTCCTTCATTTCCTGTGCATCAGGTTTTTTTCAGACTAGCCAGTTGAATCAGTTTGTGAGGTTGAACCCTGGCCAATGGGGAAAAGACACAGACACCACCTAACTTGGATGAAAATCAGAGGTACTTCCCTGTCTCTGTACCATCTTCCAAATACACCCTCTTGCTCAAGAGGAAAGTTTACTTTTTCCAGATTCTTCAGTTGGAATAGTGGTCTCTCTGCAACACTGAACATATTTCAAACCTATATCCCTCCCTCTCTCCCCTCCTCCCTCCCTCCTTCTCTCTCTCCCTTCCTTCCTTCATACTGGGGATCAAGGGCTGGGCCAACCACAGCCTGCATGCTAAGAATGACCCCACAAGCTGAGCCATGGAGGGGCATGCCCTTAATCCTAGCACGCTGGTGAGGGGCACAGAGGCAGATGGATCTCTGAGGTTGAGTTCCAGAACAGCCAGGGATACACAGAGAAACTCTGTCTTGAACTAAAGAGAAACACTCTGGGCCCACATCACTGAACTGCACTCTAGCCAAGTGTTGCAGCTGCTGTCCACCTCATCATAAAAACTTCCACATTTATTGGAGCGTCTATGATTCCTGATGGAGTGGAACATACATTTGTGAAGTTTTTATTACATTTTATTTATTTACTTCTTGAGGAAACAATATACATTTTTATTTGTATTTTTTTATGTATGTGTGTGGCATGTATGCCATGTACGTAGAGGTCGGAGGCTTGGTAGCAAGTGCCTTTGCCTGCTAAGCCATCTGCCAGCCCTACATACTTTTTTATATACAGCCAGGGCTACACAGGGCTATATATAATGTGTTTAAGTAAGGTTTTTTTTAAAAATATTTATTTATTTATTATGTATATGATATTCTGTCTGTCAGGCCAGAAGAGGGCACCCGACCCTATTACAGATGGTTGTGAGCCACCATGTGGTTGCTGGGAATTGAATTCAGGACCTTTGGTAGAGCAGGCAATGCTCTTAACCTCTGAGCCATCTCTCCAGCCCCTTAAGTAAGGTTTTGTATTTTGGAGATAGGGTTTCTTGTGTAAATGCCTTAGCTGACCTAGAACTCCCTTGGTAGACCAGGCTGGCATTAAACTCAGACATCCACCTACCTCTACCTCCCAAGAGAGCTGGGATTGAGGCCTGCATGGTTATTGTTCTGGTGGAAGCTCCACTCCAAGCCCCTCCCCATCTCTCTCCAAACCCGGCTGCATCTCAGAAAGTCCACCAAATGACGAACTCCGCACAAAGATACTCAAGACCACTCCCACAGGTTATTTAAACTGCCCCCCAGAAAACAGACATGTGATTTTTTGGTTTCTCTTTTCCATTTCCTCTCTGGAGGGCTGGAAAGTCATCCAGAAGTGTTTTACCCATTAAACCTGGGCTAGTAGGCCCGGCGGTGGTGGCACAGGCCTTTAATCCCAGCACTCGGGAGGCAGAGGCAGGCAGATCTGTGTGAGTTTGAGGCCAGCCTGGTCTACAAGAGCTAGTTCCAGGACAGGCTCCAAAACCACAGAGAAACCCTGTCTCGAAAAACCAAAAAAAAAAAAAAAAAAAAAAAAAACAAGTATAAATCTGGCCTGCTAAATTAAAACTGGTTACAGTCAAGCTGGAGGACTCTGGGTAAACCATTCCTCCATAACCCCTCAGCTTGGCTCCAGGTCTCCAGGCAGATCCTGGACTAATGTCATTGTAGTCATAACTCAGATAGACCCAATAAACAGCCCTCAAGTGCTCAGAGATCTGGAGAATATGGCATTAATTAAAAAGGCTTTTTATAATAGACATGGGTTGGCTCCTGGCACCACCCTGATCTCCAAAGGAGGTGGATGGGAACAGAAGAGCCTTGCTTCATAAGTAGCAGCACTAGCCATTGAACAAAACTGCCTTTCGGTCCTACTGCTGCAGAGACCTCTTCAGACCGTGTATGCCAGGACACTGGGGAATCCACTGCCTCAAGTTGCCTAAGACAAAAGTAAAGTCCTCCATGAATTCTTACTCCACAGAAGCCTGTAGGATCTTCTGGAGCCTTGCAGGCCTTCCTCTTTCAGACGGAAGACAGATGTTGCCCTGAGACCTGCCCTCAGTGGTCATGGAGGAACCTGAGGAGTGGCTTTCCAGACAGACATCAAGTGAGTCTCTGTCATTTTTTAAGCAATAACCCAGGTAAAATTTATCCTTCTCAAGACTTCTGATGCAGTCTGACAACTGGTAGCTTTGCCAGCTGTTTTCTCAGTTGTCAGCCCCCAGGCCTCACTCTCCTAGAGCTAATACTGAATTTAGACTTGCTACCAGACTCAGGAAGAGACAGACTCACAAGACAGAGGTCTCCTGACGCCGTGATGATGGGGAAGGAACAGAGAAGCAGGTACTTTGAGGGTGGCTTACCTGAAAAGCTTGAGATGAGATCATTAGGGTCTGAGAAGACGTTTTAAGGTGTGCAAATGCAAACTGGTAAGGTGTAAGGTGTTTCTGAGGAAACAACTTAAGTACTGATAATCTTAACATTAATCAATAAAATTCTGATAAGCCTTTAATCTAGCTTTAGTAGAATACTACCAGTATCATAGTCACACGCTCAAGATTTAAAATTCCCTTTGGTGGTTTCCGAATGACAGACCTCAAAGATACTTTTTATGGGGCAAAAAACATCAGTCACAGTCATTTCTGGCATGGGTATACTGCCATTTATACAACGTCTATTTCAATACAGATTACAAAAAGTAAAAATGCTAATGTGTCTAAAACTTTCACAAACTCAAAGAATTCTTCTAAGTTTCAGAAAGCTGACTTGGATTCACTTCGAGCAGATCAGACACACTCCAGATAAGTACTATCAATCAATAGCCAAAGCCCTCACCACTGTTCCACAAGCCTGGCCAATAGAGTGAAACAGCCAGTTACCCTAGGATGTGGCCAGCATCCCAGCTTTCTCAGGCCCCCAAAGATGGTCGACGCCCCAGATCAGCAGGAAGCAGTCTGGAAAACCCGGCCCCCCATCTCCATCCCTCCTGCTATCCCCTTTAATCTCCTCGCCTTTTTATAATAAGAAAAGGGTGAAAATGTTAGGATTCTGGCATTATGCTGGCCCCTGTCACCTGGCAGGATGCACCCAGGCAGTACCCTGGCCAGCCCAGGATCCTACGGCGGCTGCATCTCTACGTAGTCTGCACGCAGGTGCAAAAGGCCTCTTTAAAAGACAAGTTCTACCCATTCCCACTCTCTGCCTGCTGTTCTTCTGAAGAGGCAAGCAGCTCTCTGCTCCCCCATCTCTCTTTCTCTCTCTCCTTGTCTTTCTTTCTCTCTTCCCTCCCCTTTACCCTTCTCTCAATAAACTCAAGCTCTGTCTGCATGGCATATTTGCGTCTCTTCTGCTGTGAGGCCTCTGATGCTCACCTGCCAAGGTCTCTCTCGCCAAATCATTACACTCCCGCCTCTGCCTCTGGGAATGCTGGGATTTAAAGCATGTGCCACAGTGTTGTCCTGCACATGGAGGTTAGAATACAGCTCTTCATGCCTTGTTCCATCCTTCTACCACGTGGGATACAGAAATGGAGGTAGCTCATCAGGCTCAGTGGCAACGCCCTTGATGTGGGATATTTGCTCACACTGCGTGAAGATGTGTCGCCATCTTACCTTGCCTTCCTAAGATCCTTCTAGTCAGTTTAATAAAAAGCTGAGTGTCTAATAGGCAGGCAAGCATAAGTGGGACTTCTGGGGAGAGAGAGGAATTCAGGGTTAGAATCCTGGGGCGAGGATTTTGCCAACAAGACACCCAGGAAGCTAGACATACAGAATGGAGGAGAGGTAAAAAGTCATGTGACAAGACGTAGATTAATGATAATCGCTTAATCTAAGTTATAAGAGTCACCAGTGTAGTAGGAGGAGCGGTGGGCTGTGTCCCGCCACCTGGCTAGTTTAACCCCCAAAATAACCACACAGAAATTGTATTAATTAAAACATTGCCTGGCCCATTAGCTCTAGCCTCTTATTGGCTAACTCTCACATCTTGATCAACCCATTTCTATTAAATCTGTGTATCACCACGTGACTGTGGCTTACCAGTAAGATTCTAATATACATCCGTCTCAGGCCGGAGATTCATGGCATCTGCCATACTGCCCTTCTTCCCAGCATTCTGTTCTGTCTACTCCACCTATCTAAGACTACTCTATCAAAAGGCCAAGGTAGTTTCTTTATTCAACCAATAAAAGCAATACAAATACAGAAGGGCCTCCTACACCACACCAGGACAAGCCTAAGCTAAGGCCAAGCTTTCATAATTAATAATAAGTCTCTGTGTTGTTATTTGGGGGCTGGCAGTCCAAAGAAAATCCTACAAGAAAGACTAGCAACACACCCTTACACGCTCAGCCTTCTCACATGCTCCAGAGGTGTTTCATATTGCAACACTGAAACTTTTCTTATGTGTATGGGTGTTTTGCCTGCATGTATGTCTGTGTACTGTATGTGTGCCTTTATGCCCGCAGAAGTCAGAAAAGGGAGTCAGATAACTTGGAACTGGAGTTCCAGATGATTGTGAGCCACCATATGAGAGCTGGGGAATGAACCTGGGTCCTCTGGAAGAGCAGCCAGTGCTCTTAACCTCCAAGCCACCTCTCCAGCCCAGACATTGAAAATTTTTTATTTTTCATATGCATTGATATTTTGCTTGCACACATGTCTGTGTGAGGATGTTAGATCCCCTGGAATTGGAATTACAGACAGTAGTGAGTTGCCATGTGGGTTCTGGGAATTGAACCAGAAACCAGGGTCCTCTGAAAGAGCAGCCAGTGCTCTTAACCTCCGAGCCATCTCTCCAGGCCCCAAACATTGAAACTTTAACCTACTGTATACCAATCCTCCTTGCTGCTCCTTGACCCTCAGTCACCTTTTAGTTTCTGTTTCGTTATCCCAACTACCTTTGATACTTGACTCATGTGTCAGAAGAGGTCAACCACCACAGTGCCCTTACCCCCGCTTTGCAGAGGAGGGTGTGCTCCCCAGCTGTAGCCTTGCCCTTGCACCTTGAACACCTGCAGCTGCCTCCTGGCCTCCTTCCAAGGCCAGGTAGAATGGGTGGTGCTGATGAAGCTGGGCTCTTAGCCCCAAGGAAGTCAGCCCTGGAGTAGATCAGTGAGTCTTCAATCAGAACTTAGCCTCTCAGATCCTGCACCTGAGACTGAAGACAAACCCATCCTAGTGCTGCTGTGACCGAGAAGGCCCGCCTCCTTCCAGCAGCCATGACCCTGTCTGTGACCCCAGCAGAACCTGTTTGTTGTCCTACACATACTCCCAGAGACGGGGCAGAATTTACTGAGTGACAAATTCGCCGGCTAGGTCAATTTCTTTGGTGCCTGTCATCCACTGGTTACTACTGATTTTGATAGGCGTGGCCTTGGCCATCACAGGCTCGTATTGGTGCTCAGTCTCACTTCGCACTGTTACACCTCAGAGACATGCCTTTATGTATGTTACAGAACAGCTGCAAGAGGGCTAAGGAGCCCGTGCCGGAGGGAGAGGCAGAAAGCAGGTGCAAGATGGAACGGGCAGCGGGCAGCGCAGGTGGGCAGATAAAGGGTCCCTTAAGGCTGTAAGGGATCCGGTGGAAAACTGTTGGAGGACTGGAGCCCAGAGCAGACTGCGGACAGAGCTGGCACGAAGTGAGTGCCGGGAAAGACTAACGGTTCAAGTGGGGATCGTGCCTAACTGAAACACACACACACCGCCAACAGAGTCAGGAGCTGCCTCCCTTTGTTCTGGTCTGATGAGTCCAGCAGGTGCCACTGTGTCCACTAGGAAGCGTCACTTCATATATGTGGTGTGTGAGAGAGGGTTGTTTCTTCTGTTAGTCTGGGCCTTCAGTAAATCAGAGGGCTTTTTTTTTTTAATGGTTTTAATCCCCCCATGTATCCCTGTGTTCCCAATACAATTTGATAAGTTCGTACGTGACAAAACTTATTGTGAACCAATTAGCTAACAGTCTGAGCCGTGGCTGTTTCCTGCACAGCACGGAGCCATCTGTTGCAGTATTGGCACTCAAAATAGAAGGAAGTGGGGCTGGAGAGGTGGCTCAGCAGTTAAGAGCACAGGCTGCTCTTCCAGAGGACCCCGATTTCATTCCCAGCACTCACATGACAGCTCACAACGGTCTGTAACTCTAGTTCCAGGGGATCTGACACCATACCAATGCACATAAAATAAAATTTAAGATTAAAAAAAATTTTTTTTTGAGACAGAGTTTCTCTGTGTAACAGCCCTGGCCTGGCCTGGTAAAATAAATTATTTTTAAAAATAGAGTGAAGAGCTGCTTTCTAAAATGTAGTCATTCTGGACATAACACATCCTGTAAGATGTTGTCCTAAACAAAATGGAGAAACTTGAAGCAGGGTACACTCGGGTCACCTCACCCACCATGCAGCCTCACGGTTGTAAAGGGTGCTGGAGTCTGGAGTCTTCAGATAAGCGCCACTGGTGGCTGGGCCGCATTCTGCTCCCCCAGGACGGTGGAGAGGAACCTTGTTTCACCTTCATTAACTGGCGAGAAGGGGAGCCAGTTCCGCAGACGTTGTGGTTTTTCTTTCGGTTCATACTCTCCTGTTCTCTTCCTCCGGTGTGGCTAGAGACTGACATTGGTGGCAATGAAATGCAATTTCACCATACGAGTTCTAGTGAGTCCCCATGAGAGCTCAAAGTTTGTGTGTTCACTGCTGCCCTGTTTCTTCCCAGGAGCTGTCTTAGGTTGGTCAGCCTCTCGCTTCTCAAAGTCGGGCACAGGAAAATTTGCTAGAAATGGGGAAAAAGGCAAAATTGCAGCGAGAAACTCCAGGAATGGCCCCATAATTCTGTTTCCACATCTCTTCAGAGACCCACAGACAAATGCTCTGTAATACCAGGCAGAGCCACACTATAAATAAATAAAACCAGAGAAGGAAAAAATGATGTCATGCTGCCTCAGGGTAACCCTAAACCCCAAGGCCATGTGCCACAGACCGTCCCTCTGTGAGACTGCTATCCACGGGAGGACAGGGTTGAAGGATAGGATAGCCAGGATACGACGCAAGGGAATGACAGACAGACACACTGGTAGTGAGAATCTGCTGCAATTTTACTTCTGCAAAGCTTCAGTTTATATACAAAACAGATCAAAAAACTTGGCAGGCTCACTGCATCACCCCATTCAGGGTTTCAGACATAAATCAAGGCTAAGCACAATCAAACAAAACTCCTTCTACATGATTAAGATGTTGGCAAGGTGTTGGCAAGGACTTTCAGTTTTGTCTCTTAGGACTCTGTCTCGCACCATTAACCACATTCTACCGTGGGGGGACTAGTTTTTATTTATAGTCTTTTGTTCTTCTGTTTCATTATTAATAAAGTTTCCAAGGCTCATGTGGCGTGGGGCATGCTTCAGTTCCTCAAGGACTGCTTTAAAGAAAAGTGGGGCCGAGCCAAGCACATACTTTGATTTCTTGGTAAGCGGTCAGCTGTGAACAGGAAAGATAAGAAATACAGAGAAAGATCATACAGGGTGCCAGGAGGGCTCGCTCTCAAGGCCATCTCCAGATACGAGATCTGCCTACGGCATCAGGTCCTATCTTGACCACTGATTGCCAGGGGACCACCTGGGGCTTCGCTCCAGGAAGCTCTAACCCCAATCCTTCAGCAGGCAAAAGCCAGCGCAGAGGCATTTTGTCACTACACGGCAGTCACTGCTGTGGACGTGGCAGCCATGTCCATCCTGCAACTTGAAGGAACATTTAGAGGGAGGAGGAGTGTAGACACACAGAACAGAGTGGACCGCTACACCTGTGAGTCAAGAGTGACACAGAGGGCGGACAGAGAGGGTAAGGTAAACTGACTAACGCTGGGCTGGCAGGAAAGGGGAGTTCGCAGAGGCACGTGAGTCTAGGACACAGGGGGTGGGAGGGGAGTGCATAGAAGAGAACAGAGAAGGGGCCTGCATCTATAGAACGGAAGTGACTCCCAGGAAAGACAGAGAATGTGGGACAGTTTTAAGGAAGGGAAACCTTTTCTTCTCCAAGTTGTTTTGGTCATGGTGTTTACCACAGCGACAGAAAGCAAACTAGAACACACACACACACACACACACACACACACACGGTTGTGCTATGCACCCAGGCAGGGGACAGTGTGCCCGGCAGATGGTGATAGTGTGTTAACAAGAGTATAACATTTCCTCTTCTTTTAATTATTGCTTGAGTAAATGTTTTGCAAGATTGTTTTTTGGGGGTGGAGGGTTGAGACAAGTTTTCTCTATGTAGTCCTGGCTGTCCGAGAACTTACTCTGTAGACCACGCTTGCCTCAAACTCAGAGATCAGTCCCTGGAGTACTGGGGTTAAAGGCCTGTGCTACTACCCCCAACTATTTTGATCATTTTTAATTATGTGTATTTGCATATGCCTGTGTGTAAGTATGTGCACGGGAGTGCATGTGCCCGCAGATGCCACAGGCTCTGGCTCTCCCTGCAGCTGGAGTTACAGGCAGGTGTGCTCCACCAGACATTGGTTCTGAGAATCAAACTCAGGTCCTTTTCAAGAGCTCTGAGCCAACTCACCAGCCCCACACCCTTCTTTACAGAGTGACAGTAAGGGGAGATGAGAGATTCGGTTCAATGGTAGAGAGACTTGCCAAGCTCACACGAGGCCCTGGGTTCTGTCCTCAGAAAAGGGAAAGAAGCAGGCGGTGGTGGCGCACGCCTTTAATCCCAGCACTCAATCCCAGAGGCAGGCGGATCTCTGTGAGTTCCAGGCTAGCCTGGTCTACAATAGCTAGTTCCAGGACAGGCTCCAAAGCTACAGAGAACCCCTGGAAAGAAAAGTGACTATTGTAAGTGAAAGGACACTCATTTCTGGTGATGACAATATTATTTGAGGGGTCAAAGCTGCTCACCTCTGCCAGGCCTTTTATTCACGCTCTCTACTTTAATCCCCAGTCAACACAGTTCCCGCTTTGTATGTTTATTTGTTTGCTTGTTTCTGAACAAATTTTAGTCCCTTTAATGGGCTTATTAGATGAAACTTCTTGGAAGCTATTATTCTACAGTGGACTTCTATAACATGCTCAACAGACCCCCCCAAACCTAATGCAGACTCACTCCTGCAGGACAGGTGCCAGGACAGCAAACTCAACTTTGAACCAGGCCAGGTTTCCAAATATCAGAGATTGAAGGAACAGATGCAAAGGGACCGGTGGTTTCCAGTCCCCGGGATAATGACGCACCTGCATTGGATGCCTTGAGGAGAAAAGTTTTTCCTACAGTCCTCACATGGCTGCTGCTGACTGCTCTGTCAGCTCACTCGGCCCCTTCCTGAGTCTTCAAAGGACTGCAGAATCCTTACCAGCAGTTTCAGGGCTGGGTGTGGCTCAGCAGAAGACCCTTCACCCAGCATTCGGGGAAGCCTTGGATGTGCCTCCAGCATGACCAGAAGGAACAAATGGCAGGCATTTATCCCATGGCACTATTGAGTCCAAAATTGTGGGATGGAGGAGGTACATGAAGCTGTGGCCCCTGAAGCTCTGGGAGGGTCTTTCCTGCTCTGCCTACCAGGCAGAACTGCTATCTGACAGTTCTCAGCTGCCTGGCTTGAAAGCCCTTCTGTTCTAAGGCTGGAGTCACACTGAGATAGTCCTCATACCGCTCTAGGATGGCCCTGTCTTTCTGTATCTTACAAAGGTCACCACAGTCTGAGGTGCTGAAGGTAGGACCCCCACTTATCTTTTTTGGGCTACACTTTTCAGCCTTTGCTGCCAGCCTGAGGGGCTTCCTAAAGATGTCTCCTGCCCAAGCTGGGGGAACCCTTAGAAGTCGTCTCCTGCTGGTGAGCCTCCACAATGCTGGCTGGAGAGTACTGATCATCATTCCTAGAACTTTGGGTTTAGGCAGAAGGATGTGTCTGCAGCTGTTATTCATATAGCTGGGGGCAAGAAAGGCCTATGTAAGGCAGGAACAGCCACAGGACCAGAGAGCACCATGTCCTTTCACCTGCTTAAGCTACCCCCCTCCCCAAACTCCCCACCCTGGTGTGTGTGCGTGTGTGTGTGTGTGTGTGTGTGTGTGTGTGTGTGTGTGTGTGTGATTCTGCTCCATCCCTTCCCAGGAGCAAAAATTTTTCCCCATTATTTCCCCCCTCCACTCCTTCAATCTAGGGGCCCGCTTCAGTGACCACACTTCATGTAACCCTGAGACCTTGCTCCTCAGGTTCATGCTCTCTCTCATGTTGCCTCCCTTAGTCCAGCTCCAACCTGCACTGTTGCATCTGCCAGGGGTCCTCAATTGTGGCTTCTTCACCAAGCACTCTATTTAAGCAACATGGACGTTGGAAGGGTCTCCAGACCTCTTCTACCTCCTCACACCCCACTCTGCCTACCCTCAGGACAGTGTTGACCTTTAATGTGTATAGCTAGACAGTGGATGGGACCAGGTGGAAATATCTAGTATTGAGCTTTGTTATTTGCACAGCTTTCCCGCTTTTATGTGCTTGAAAGGGGCATCTGGGAGCTCTCAGTACTAGACAGCATTGACTCCTCCTGCGGGGCTCCGGGCTGGCTGAGCTCTCTGTCTCATGTATGTCCACTCCTGTCAGTTTGGCTGAAGACAAACAGGATCCTTAACTTTTTTTTTCCTGAGTCACCCTAGAGTATCCGAACATGAAAACCTTCGAGGCAGACTACCCCCAGGCGGTGGGAGGTAGGCTAGACCACATCCTGGAGCAGAAGGAATCATTTGTGAGAGCCAGAGATCCCTTCGAGAAGCTGAGACAGTTTAGAGAGACAGGAAAAATGAGAAGGGAGACAAGGAACAGGCCCTGGTCTGCCTTTCCTGCTGGCTGAGAGTCAAGGAACTTCACACAACTGATAAAGCCAAATTTGCTCGCAAGGCTAATGTGTGTTTTTCAAAGACATCTCAAACATGGATGGTACAGACAGCATTAAACTATGCTTACTTAGACTCTGGTTAGAACCTTGAGTTTAACAATACGGGCATACAGCTGAACTGTGGTGGCACACGCCTTTAATCCCAGCACTTGGAAGGCAGTGGTAGGCGAATCTCTGAGTTCAAGGCCAACCTGGTCTACAGAGTGAGTTCCCAGACAGAGAAACCTTGTCTTGAAAAACAAAAACAAAAAACAAAGGAAAAATCAGTATCCCTTCCTTCCTTTCTTCCTTCCTTCCTTCCTTCCTTCCTTCCTTCCTTCCTTCCTTCCATTTTTCTTTCTTTGAGACAGGGTCTCTCTACATAGAACTCCCTACATAAACGGAGACCTGCCTGCCTCTGCCTCCAGTGCTGGGATTGGAGACATGCCCTAGCCCAGCATATATCTCATTTTTTTTATGATGATTCATATGTCTCATTTTTAAACAGTCCTCTTCATAAGACCATCTTTTTTGTTTGGTTGGTTTTGGTTTTTGAGACAAGGTTTCTATGTAGTTTTGGCTGTCCTGGAACTCATTCTATAGAATAGGTTAGCTTCGAACTCACAGAGCTACACCAACCTCTGCCTCCCTGAGTGCTGAAATTAAAAGAGTGCACCACCACACCCAACCTGCAGAAGACAAAAAAGAGAAAATCTGTAAGTGAAAGAAATGAACCATTTTGTGCATCTTTACTTAATTTTTTAAACTTTTTTTTGTTTTGTTTTTTCCGAGATAGAGTTTCTCTGTTTAGCCTTGGCTATCCTGGAACTTGCTCTTTAGACCAGGCTGGCCTTGAGCTCACAGAAATCCACCTGCCTCTACCTCTCAAGTGCTGGAATTAAAGATGTTCACCACCAACAACATCTGACAAAACTTTAAGTTTTGCTTATTATGTTACATCTTTTGAGCAGGGTGATTTAGAAAGGCACAGGGCCATATATGCAGCCATTGTAGACACCAAAGTGTAAAGTGCAACTGTTTCTTTTTTTTCTTTTCTTTCTCTCTCTCTCTCTCTCTCTCTCTCTCTCTCTCTCTCTTTCTTTCTTTCTTTCTTTCTTTCTTTCTTTCTTAGACAGGTTTTCTCTGTAGCTTTGAAGCCTGTCCTGGAACTCGCTCTGTAAACCAGGCTGGCACCAAACTCACAGAGATCCACCTGCCTCTGCCTCCCAAGTGCTGGGATTAAAGGCGTGTGCCACCACCGCCCAACAACAACAACAAAAAAAGCCCCAGAAACCCTACTTATAAGATGTTGTGTGGGATGTTCCAGGAGAAAAGTCATCAATGGTCATTCTCGCTAGGGGACCCTGCATTCAACAATACTGACCCTTCAGCAAAGATGTACCCACTGGTGCAATCCTGGCCTGACTGTTGCGGGAGCAGCCAACTGCCTTGTGACTGGATTTGAGGCTTGCTTCACAAAGACCAAGGCTAGGGAGGTATAGACTCTAGGTGGGAAACATACTGTTGTTGGCTTGCTAAATGGACATGTTGTCAAACTGCCTTCTAAATGTTTATGTTTATATGCCCAGACCATTGCTGCCTTCAACGTTGGTCAAAGAAGCTTCTGTCCTGCTGTGGGAAGCCGCGGATGCAGAGACTCACACCTGGTCAGTGTGCTGAAAGTGACTGAGTGAGAGATGTCTAAGTGGGAGATGTCAGCCTTCTCCACACCGAGGCTCAGGAGCATTTTAGACCAGGAAACAAGAAGAAGAGTGGCTCTTGGGGATGGAGAAGCGGTTTAGTGTTTAAGAGCCAAGTGTGGTTGGTAATCTGCTGCTGGTGAGAATAACATCACTACCACAGGTTAAAGTCAAATTTGAAGCAAGGTTTTTTTGTTTTGTTTTCTTTTTTGGGGTTTGGTTTTTTTAGACAGGGTTTCTCTGTGTAACAGCCCTAGCTGTCCTGGAATTAGATCGGCCTGCTTCAGCCTACAGAGAGCTGGGCATTAAGGCATGCACCACCACCGTCCAGCTGAGACAGGGTTTCTCTGTGTAGCTTTGGACCCTGTCCTGGAACTAGCTCTGTGGCTTAGGCTGGTCTAGAACACAGAGATCTGCCTACCCCTGCTCCTGGAGTTCTGGGCTTAAAGGTGTGTGCCACCATGCCTGGCTTGAAGCAAGCTTTAATTAAATACTGATCAAGTTGATGGGCTCTGGCCAGGTCCATACCTAGATTCCTGAGAAATGGCCCAGAATCAACGGGTTAAGAAGGAAAGCCCATAATGCATTGCGTTTGCCACAGGTTCAACTGGGGCAAGCATACGTCCGGAAGTACCTCCAGCCCACATCTAGTGCATATGGGTCAAACTTGTCTAGGGAAATGAAAAACATGTGGCTTGTTGTCTTCCATAAACAATCACCTCCAACATTTCAGGAACTTGGGCCAAGGGGTTGTAGATCAGAGGCATTTCTGTTTCATGGATCTCCGAGGCGTAGTAATTAAAACTTAAAATATGTAACTTTGGCTCTCACAGTGGTGTACTTTAATACCAGCACACAGGAGGCAGAGGCAGGCGGATGTTTGAGTTCAAGGCCAGCCTGGTCTACAGAGCTAGTTCCAGGACTACCAGGGTTACATAGAGAAACCTTGTCTTGAAAAGCCAAAAAGAGGGTGCTGGAGAGATGGCTCAGCGGTTAAGAGCACTGGCTTCTCTTCCAGAGGACCCAGATTTGATTCCCAGCACCCACAAGGCAGCTCACAACTGTCTGTAACCCCTGTTCCAGGGGATCAGATTCCCTCACACAGATATACACGTAAAGAAGTGTTGGGCAGTGGTAGAGCACGCTTGCACGCTTTAATCCCAGCACGTGGGGCAGAGGCAGGTGGATCTCTGTTCCAGGACAGCCAAAGGTACACAGAGAAACCCTGTCTGGAAAAACCAAACCAACCAACCAAACAAACAAATGTAGAGAAAACAGCAATGTACATTAAACAAAAAGAAAAAGAGATTCATTTTATGTATATGAGTATTTTGCCTACATGTATAGGTGTGCAACACATCCTTCTAATGCCCAAGGTAAGTGAAAGACCTGGGTAAATCCAGACCCGACCCCTGCAGCAGGAAGAGAAGATCAAAAATCTAGGATTAGCCGGTTCAGTGACTGTGTTTCAGGAACTAGCTGAAGATAAAGTTAGATTGTAATCTTGAGAATAATCTTGAGAAACAGGTAGTTTCCCCCTTGTGATTATCATTGTACTGTGTTTTAGAAACTAGCTGATTATGACCTTGGGAGTGGTCCTGAGGCAGGGAGTTGCCCCCTTGTGACCATCACTGGATTTTCGGAATTTCCTATGACCCTTTTGGATTACTGGGCTGTGGTTTCTTCCCTTAAAAACTCCTTCTCGGGGGTGGAACTCCTCCCCTGCATGGGTTATGAGTCTCGGCCCCAGTGCACTGGTTCCTGTTCTGTCAAATAAACCTTGTGTGATTGCAGAAAAAAAAAAAAAACAACAAAAAAAAAAAACTCCTTCTCCCGGTCACTCAGGGTCAAACTCTTCCCCTGCGTGGGTTATGAGTCTCAGCCCCGGTGCACTGGTTCCCGTCTCATCTCATCAATTAAAGCCTCGTGTGATTGCAGCAAGGACTGTCTCTCGTGAGTTACTGGGGGGGGGGTCGTGTTATCCAGAGACTCAATTGAGTGAGAGTCTCTCTGTACCTGGGGTCTTTCATAAGGAGACCATGCTAGGATTTATGTGGCAGGAGTGTTATGCCCAAATCCGCAAAGTTCCCCAAAAGCCAACAAAGGAGACCGAGTCCATGTGTAAAAGCAAAGAGCCTTTATTTTATGCAAGTTTGCAAATTCGGACTCTCCACATGTCCAACGTATTGGAATAAATGGAGAGCCCCAGCTCAATTAGAATTGGGTTTTATTTATTTATTTATTTATTTATTTATTTATTATGTATACAATTTTCTGTCTGTGTGTATGCCTGCAGGCCAGAAGAGGGCACCAGACTCCATTACAGATGGTTGTGAGCCACCATGTGGTTGCTGGGAATTGAACTCAGGACCTTTGGTAGAGCAGGCAATGCTCTTAACCTCTGAGCTATCTCTCCAGCCCCTAGAATTGGGTTTTTATAGTAGTAAAGGTAGGGGTGAGAGGTTTCTGAGGTTCAGGACTCCTGATTGGCTGACATTTGTCTAGGGGTGTCCTGATGAGTGTGCTGGCAGGTGATCCTATCTACAGTGGTTGGAACTTTAGGCATTTCCTTTGGATAGTCTGTTCTTGGGTGGTGCTCAGGTAATCTTAGTTTATGGTCCTTCCTGCAACCAGGCACTGCTTCAGGTTAAACTACTCAGACTCAGGCCTCCATTAAACTTATCAATGGCCGGGTCCTACTCTGGCAGGTGATAATGGTTGGAAGTAAAGAACTTTCTTTGGGTGATCTGTTCATATTTAGCTTATCATGGCTGGCTCCTACATGGAGCTCCACAGCCTCTGCTCCGAATAGTTATTCTAACTGTAGAGAAGTTCACTGCATGTATAAGCTTTAGGTCTGGTTAATTTTGGGATGTAAGTTTTTTTAAAAAATATTTGCAAGTATCGCTGGGGGGCAGGTAGCACACACCTTTAATCCCAGCACTTGGGAGGCAGAGGCAAATGGATCTCTGTGAGTTCAAGGCCAGCCTGGTCTGCAGAGCCAGTGACAGGACAGGCTCCAAAGCTACAGAGAGAAAACCTGTCTCGAAAAATCAACAAAAGAAAGAGAGGGAGAGAGAGAGAAAGAGAGAGAGAGAGAGAGAGAGAGAGAGAGAGAGAGAGAGAGAGAGAGGGAGGAAGGAAGGAAGGAAGGAAGGAAGGAAGGAAGGAAGGAAGGAAGGAAGGAAGGAAGGAAGGAAAAAGTCATGTCTTGAAAGGACAAGGGAAAAAATATTTGCAATTATTTACTTATTTATTCATTCATTCATTCATTTTGGTTTTTCAAAACAAGGTTTCTTTGTGTGGCTTTGATTATTCTGGAAGTAGCTTTGTAAACCAGGCTGTTCTTGAGCTCATAGAGATTTTCTTTGCCTCCTAAATGCTGGGATATAAAGCTTATGCTGCCGCCATCTAGTTTTGCAAGTTTTTTCTTATAATAAACCTCAAGGTTCAGTGTGAAGAGACCTTGTCTCAAGAGAATAAGGCATAGAGGAAAAGAGGGCATCCCAAATGATCCTCCAACCTTCAAATGCTTGTGCATAGACATGTGTTCTTGCACACACATATATACACACACACACACAACTCAATGAACTTCTCTATAGTTAGAAAAATCATTCAGAGTAGAAGCTATGGAACTACACATTAAATTATATATATATATGAAGTGTGTTTTTTTCTTATCTTAATAAACTAGCCAGCACCAAGAGCATAGTTCACTTATAGAGTGTTTACTTGTATATGCAAGGCCTTAAGTTCAATACCCAGGACTTCCAAAGAAAAAAGAAGAAAAGAAATAAGCTAGACAATATTGCTTCACTCTACCTTGTCCTGAAAATTTCTTTCTGCATCTTAGTCATGGATCCCTGAGGGCCGAGGGGAGTTGGGTGTGTGTGGGTCCTGGACTGTGGTTGGCAGAGCTGGGACTATATCTTCCCGGCATCCATTGGCCATCTATGGATAGAGGCCTTCTCTCCCTTCCTCTTTTGAACGACCCGAGGTCCTTTCCAGATGTGTGCACTTGTCTAGGGTCAAGGAGAGGGTTGCGCAGCTGTCTGGGACCCTGTCTTTAAAGCCAATCCAGATGAAGTGAAGTTCTAGAGGAGAGTCACCCTGTGCAGAGTCCCACAAAGCCGTTGGCCAATGAGAACTCTGGTTTGCATGGATAGCTGGAATCATGTTACAGTTTGGAGCTATCTTTGGTCCACCTAGTAGTCCTTCAGTGGCCACCTAGGTGTGCCTGCGGCCTAGCATCCTTATGAAATGTACAACCAAGACCACTAGCTTCCACCCAGCCAAAAGCTATATATCATCAGCTACGAGGCCTACGACAGTCTTCTGGCTTTGCAGTGTCTGGCCTACCTGATGTTCCCACCCATGGATCTTACTTATTTTTGCTGTTTTTGTTTTTGAGACAGGGTTTCTCTGTGTGTCCTGGAACTTGCTCTGTAGACTAGGCTGGCCTCGAATTCAGATACCCTCCTACTTCTGCCTTCAAGCGCTGGGATCAGAGATGTGAGCTACCACCATTAGGCTACCACCCATGTGTTTCAAAGTGTTCTAATTTATGATTTCTTTTGTTCTGTTCCTACGAAAACATCTTGAAACTGTTACCCCATCAAAACTTGGTATTTGGGGAAACTGAATCCGTATTCCTAGCCACATGCAGTAATTATTTGACTTTAGAACCTTTCATCCCTTTGAGCAAGCTGTGTTTTCTGTGTAGACAAAGAAATCCTCACCATTTCCATAGGGGAGGCAGCGAAGAGCCATTGCCTTCCCTAGAACAGGAGCTGAGGGAGAGGCTGTGCCCATGGTGCCCTAAGGAATTGCTGAGATTTCTTACTGTCCTTGAAACCTCAGATTGCTCGTTTTGAGTGACATTTCAACATAAGGCTTATTTATTTATTCATTTATTTATTTGCGGTGTGTGTGTGTGTGTGTGTGTGTGTGTGTGTGATATCTGTAAATGCAGTTCTGAGTGTGCAGGTCAGAGAACAACTTTGGATTGTTGGTTCTGTCCTTCCACAGTGTGGTTCAGGGACTGAACTCAGATTGTCAGCCACAAGTGATTAGAGACCGAACCATTTCTCCAGCCCTTAAGACTTATTTAAAAGTAAATGCCTCTTCTTTTTCACCCACCCCTCTGGGGTTGGGAGTATCGTTGCCACTCCCCCAATACACAGCTCAAAGAGCTGCTTCACACCTGACCTGGTCTCTCCAGAGCCCCTGTGAAAGGTGCCCTGCTGTAGGGCAATCTGCACCATTATCACCATTATCAATATGCTCCAGGTGATTTTATGGTCCTGCAGCTTCAATCTGCATGACAAGACATCCTTTATTCGTGCCTTAATCCCTTCCCTCCGTTTCCCCAGGCCTCTCAGCAGCACCCCCAGCATTCTGTAGACCCCCCACTGGAAGGATTCTGAACCTCAACCTTTGGCCCTGCTTTGCAATGGTTTTTGTGGGATTCTGCATATGCACATAGTTAAGCTGTTTTTCTCCTGTTAAATGGGATGTATCAATTGACCCCAAGACTAAAGGCAAGGATTCTTGTGGGGCCAGATGCTTTAAGGGGTTGCTTTTCTTTGTAACCAGTGACCATCACTGAAGCCCAATGGTTTGGCCCACCTCTAGAGTTTGAGTTCTCCTCATGACTTAATTCTCCCTGGGGCCGACTACTTGGTACTTTCTGTTGTATGGGTGAGTCAGTAATGAACCTGCCAGAGGCAGAGACCTGATACACACAAAACCTGAAATTTGCTGAAAAGTCACACTTGTTTAGAAGATTCTGGAGATTGGGGACAGAGGAGAATTTCCTGACTGTGGAGAGATTAAAAAGCTGCAAATCCAAAGCCAAAATTGTCATTCCGGAATAGCCAGTTGTCACCCACCCTCCTCTCTGACTGTGTGACTGGAGGCTGGATGTAGTGGCACACGCCTTTTTTCCAGGTCCCAGGAGGCGGAGGCAGGTGGACCTCTTGAGTTCAAGGCCGGCCAGGTCTACAGTCAGGTCCAGGACAGCCAGGGCTACACCAAGAGACCAAGTCTCAAAACAAACAAACAAACAAACAAAGAAACAAAAAACAAAGATTTTCCTGTAATTTTTAGGACAAAATCACAGGCTGAGCAACCTCTACAAACCAATGGGTTTTAGGTTTAAGTGGAGCAGAAACCGAAGCATAGGGAAGAGTCTGCACATTAAGCAGTTCCAGCCACAGAGTGACCCTACACATCACCACCCCGATTCTCCACGCTACTTGTCGATTGCATTGGGTGGGTTGCTCAGTCTAGGGGTTTGTAACCCACCCTGCAATCAGTTACTCCAGGGTCCCGGAGGGGTGCTATCTGGAAGAGAAATGGGCTAGGAAAGATGGAGGAGGCCATGCTAAGTTTGTCACAGCCTCCGTTTATATAGGGTAAGGAAGGGGGGGGGGGCACAGGGACCTGGACTCTTGTCACGTGGTCCAGGTCACGTAGGCCAGGAGGTTAGGTGAAGATTCTTTGGCCAGGAAGTCGTGAGTTGACACACCTAGTTCCCTGGATAGCTGGAATGTGAGGCCTGTTCCTCTAACAGATAACAGCTAATTGGGTGTGGGGCAGGTTCTATCTATAGAATGATTCTTAACATAATTATGGGCGTGGGGTTCCCTGCAGACTCCTCAGGGTGATGGTTCTTGTAATGATTTTAGGAGGAAATGGCTCCTGACAGCTACTCCCACTTCCCTGTAAAGAAGCTTCTTCCTATCTTCAATTGGGAAAGCTCACCTAGCTCCCACAAAAAGATTGCTTTTGCTCTAGGGCAGCCTTACAGCCTTATCCTCGTGGGAAAATTGTCCTCGCCAAAGTGGCCTCAGCTTTAGGACGTGTTTATCTCTGTTTATCTGTCCCTTCAGCCCAAGTAAAAGGCATGAACACAAAAATGAAGAGATGGCTCACTGTTTTGTTTTAGGTCCAGCCATGGTCTACCTGTTGGCACATGCCGTTAATCCCAACAGTCAGCCAACAGAGACAACTAGCTACACTGTCTCACTGGAAACAAAGCAAGCAAACATACCAAAAAAAGGAAAAAGCTTTGTTTTGTTTTGTTTTTTGTGAGATGGGGGTGGGGGGGGTCTCAATTCCTTGTCAAGGCTGGTCTAGAACTCAGTGGTCCCTGTTAGGAAAAATCTTCTCCGCCGGCACACGGAAATCCAATCAGGTCAAATTAAACCGAATTAAAATGCCCGTGTTATAATAAATGCAGCACTCACGGGTGGCCGAAAGCATGGTAGGGGAGCACATGCAAAACCTGGGACCACGTGTTCCTCCTCTGGGTGCCAACATAAATACCCTGTGGGGGTGGTCCTGACCACTTAACATCACAAAAAGGAAAGAAAAGGACTAGGGTCTAGGTGTCTAGCATGTGTGAGACCCTGTATTTAACCCTCAGTACCACCACCTCCAAAAAAAGAAAAGAATGCTACCCTTTCCACCTGGCGTCCTTAGTTAAGTGGCTGGCTGGGTTTGGCTACAGGAATGCTGGCTAAAGCAGCCGGGCAGTGGTGGTGCCCACCTTTAATCCCAGCACTCAGCAGGTAGATCTTTGTGAGTTCAAGGCCAGCGTGGTCTACAAGAGCTAGTTCCAGGCCAGGCTCCAAAGCTACAGAAAAACCCTGTCTCGAAAAACCTAAACAAACAAACAAACAAATAAATAAACAAATGTTGGCTAAAAGCCCTGACTTGATATTCCATTTCTTAGAATACAATTCCTCCCTTATCCTGTCTGCTCTGGAATCCATGATACCCTCCCACACCTCCAGTTCTTTTGGTCCCCTCCACTGCCACACTACAGGCTGGAGTTATGTTGACTGACAGTTTGGGGAGCCTGAGCAGATGGGGTAAGGCTGGTGTGGGGTGGCAGTGGCGCTCTGGGCCCAGGTGGCCAGGACCGTCAGTCACGTGACCCTAGCAGGAGCATCTTGTGACTCAGTTGTTCTTTTCAGGTTCCTTAGTCCGGGGTTGGGATCACCGGAGGCGGAGATGAGAGTCACTGTTGGACTTCATCACTTGTCACCTAACAATGAGACCATTGTGACGTCATTCTCATGAATGAGCAACACAGGCTGCTGTAATTTTCCCCGTTTAAAGCTATTTTTACTCTGAAGTAAGGAAAAGTACCAAATTAAGGGAAGTGGGACCTTCCTGTTCTCAGGCTCCTTTTGGACCTGACTGTCCTACCGTAGAATTCTTTCTTTTCCTCTTTTTCTTCCTTTCTTTTTGAGAAAATATTTCTTTGTAGAGCCTTAGCTATCCTGAAACTTACTCTCTAGACCAGGCTGGCCTTAAACTCACAGATCCACAAGCCTCTCCCTTTTGAGTATTGGGATTAAAGGCATGTGCCACCACCGCCTGGCTCTCTTTCTTTTAAATTACCTATTTATTTTTGCTTTACATTCATTGATGTTTGCCTACATGCTTATATGTATGTCCGTGTGAAGGTGTTAGATTCCCTGGAACTGGAGTTGTAGAGAGTTGTGAGCTGCCACGGGGGTGTTAGGAATAGAACTCAGGACCTCTGGAAGAGCAGCCAGTGTTGTTAACCTCTGAGCCATCTCCCCAGCTCCTACTGAGATAGAATTGTTTTGTGTTCAACCAAGTCTTTTTTTTTTTTTTTTCTGAGACAGGGTTTCTCTGTAGCTTTGGAGTCTGTCCTGGGATTCACTTGGTAGACCAGATTGGCCTCGAACTCACAGAGATTCACCAGTCTGTGCTTCCCAAGTGCTGGGGTTCAAAGGTGTGTGCCACCATCGCCTGGTTTAACAAGTCTATTTTTATGTCATAATATCTCAGGAATTGTTGGCAGACTCCATCTATTATGTCTGAGTTAACAATGTTTTTGAGGGGCTGGAGAAATGGCTCAGTGGCTATGAACACTGGCTGCTTTTCCAGTAAACAGAGGCTCAATTCCCAATACCCACATGGTGGCTCACAACCATCTGTAACTCCAGCCTCACAGGATATTACATCCTATTAGGTCTCTGAGGGCACCAGACACAAATATGTATGCAGGCAAAATATCTATACACACTAAAAATAAAAAAAATCTTTGAGCCAGGTGCGGGCCCCACGCACTTCAGAACGAAATTCCTCCATGGTGAAATCCCAGCACACTGGAGACAGTGGCAGGAGGGTCAAGACCAGAACCAGAATCAGTCATGGCTACATGACAGCCCAATCTCAAAGAAGAAAATGATAAAAGCCAAGAACTTTTGGCGACAACTGTTTTAGTGGCAGTACTCCAAGGACAATAGTGTTATGCTCACACAGGGTGGCATGTGTCCTGTCCTTGTCTGAGCCCTGAAGTTCTCAGCACAAAGTTCTTCCAGTTCACAGGCCTTCTCCCAAAAGAGGAGATATGGAGCAGGGGTCAGATGGCCCACTAGGAAGTCAGGACTCTGGAGAGAGATGGCTCAGCAATTAAGAATGCATGCTTCTTTTCCACAGGACCTGAGTTCAGTTCTCAGCTTACATGGCCAGCATCCAATCGGGCAGCTCACAAGGGCCTGAAGGGATCAGTGAATGTAAAAACCCACTCACAATGACAGCATTTTAGAGGGGGAGGGGCTGGAGAGATGGCTCCATGCTTAAGAGCATATATCGCTCTCACAGAGGAGAGGACCCAGGTTAAGTACTCAGCACCCATGTGGTGGCTTATAACTATCCATATATAACTCCACTTTTGGGGAGTCTGACACACTCTCTTGCCTCCTCAAAAACCAGGTATACATGTGGCACACAGATATGCACACACCCATATACATAAAACAAAATAATAGAAAAAAAACAGGACTCTGTTTTATCTTATTTTATGCATTTCAGTGTTTTGTCTGCATGTATGTCTGTGTACCACATGTGTGCCTGGTACTTGTACAGACCGGAAGAGGGCTTCAGATCCCCAGGAAGTAGAGTTACAAAAGTTGTTTGCCACCATGTTGGGTGGATTACAAATCCAGGTCCTCTGGAAGAGTAGTCAGTGCTCTTAATCACTGAGACATCTCCAGCCTCCTTCTTAAAGCATTAAAGCTGATTTTATTGCTTGACTGGACCAGACAGACTTATGCCCCTAGTGTAATGGTCTGTCCTGTCCCTTTAAGAGACAAGCCCCACCCCCACCCTCCAGGTAAGTGGATCTTCCTTCTGCTTCCAGCCTGAGAGCTCTCTTCCTTTCCATCCCTCTCCTGAAGAGGTAACTTCTCTCTCTGTCTCTCTCCCCTCATCCCCCTTCTCCCTCCCTCTCCCCTTTCCCCTTCCCTTCCATAACCCACTAAATAAATATCCAACCTCACTCTGCATGGCATGCTGTCTGTCTCTTGTCTCTGCCTTTCACTTGATGCAGCTCCTCAGTCCCCACCAGGCGGCTCCCTGCAGGATTTGCTGCCCCTCCTGCCCCTCCTGGCCCTGTTGCCCGTGTAGTCACCAGTTGGGAAACCACACTGGTTTATTTTTACCTTCACACCTAGGACAGAGGCTGCCCAAGACTCCTAGTTCAGGAAACTCTGGTCTTGTTTTGTTTGTTTTTTAATGACTTATTTATTTTCCTTTTTCTACGTTCATTTGTATTTTGCCTACACATACATCTGTGTGAGGATGTCAAATCCCATGGAACTGGAGTCACAGACAGTTGTGAGCTGCCATGTGGGTGCTGGAAATTGAACCTGGGTCCTCTAAAAAGCAGACAGTGCTCTTAACCTCTGAGCTATCTCCAACCCCAGACCCTGTGGTCTTATCCTGCTGTAGGATCTGTGTCTGTCAGGTGGAGGTTAGCAATCTTATCCTTTCTGCTCCTTTCTAGAAGTCTGGAACAGAAGCCACTGTCTGCACTGAATGATGTTGATCCTCAAGTCAGAAGCAAGCCCCTATGACTTAGAGATTCTCAAGATTTTATTGCCAGCCACAAAAATGTAGTTTATGTGATGAGAGCCCTACAAGGTCACGCAGAATTGTGAAGGAGTCAGGCCCTTCTTGGCCAGTTCAGTCTACTCCAGATGTTCAGGTGGGGGATTGGGACAGGACCTTTCCAGGAGTGTGTATGGGATCCATTGTGGAATATGGAATCCATCTTTTGTCTCTCTTTCTTCCTCTCTCTCTTTTAAAGACAGGATTTCAGTGTGTTGCCTTGGCTGTCCTGGAACTCACTGGGTAGTTCAGGCTGGCCTTGAACTCACAGAGATTCAACTGCTTCTTCCTTCCCAATGCTGGGATTTAAAGACTTGCACCAACACCCATCTAGGAAATCTTACTCTTTTTCCTTTTTAAAGACAGTGTCTCAGGGGCTGGGGATATGGCTCAGTGGTTAGGAGCACAGGCTGCTCTTCCAGAGGACCCAGGTTGGGTTCAATCCCCAGCACCCACATAGCAGCTCACAACTGTCTGTAACTCCAGTTCCAAGGGATCCAACACCTTCATATGGACATACATGCAGACAAAACACCAATGCACATGAAATAAAGATTAAAAAAAAAAAAAAAGACCATGTCTCAATGTCTCACTATTTAGCTCAGGCTGGCCTGAAACATAGGATCCTCCTTCCTTAGCCTCCCCTCTGCTGAGGTGCAAGTATTTATCTCCACACCTCGATGCTTCAAGCATCTTTTTATTTATTTGTTCTTGGTGTCTTGTTCAAAAACACTGAATTTGCTATTTGGGTGTGGTGGTATACATCTTTGATTACCAGCATTTTGGAAGCATAGGCAGGTAGATCTCTGTGAGTTCAAGGCCAGCCTGGTCTATAGTCAAGTGTACATAGTAAGACTCTGTCTCAATAAAGCAAAACAAAAAAATTAAATTCCACATAGATTTGGGAGTGGAGAGTGAAAGACCCTCAACGAGGACCTTTTCTCGGGAGGAGACCTCCCCAACGCCAAGGAACAGGCCGAGACCACAGGGATGCAAATCGCAAGAGGTTTATTGAGTAGACACAGGTACCTGTGGGCGGCAAGATCTCTCGGAAGACTTGCGCACCTGCCGACTGGAGGGCGGGTTTTTTATAGGGAAAAGCAAAAAGCAAGTTTACAGAAGCAAAAGCATGGTTATCGGAATGAGGCGGGGGCATGAATGGTTTCCTCTCTCAGCATGGGTGTCAGCAAAAGTCATCCTGTTCCTATCTTATAGATATCCTGTTTTGCAGTCAACCTGCTTTGTTGATGTCCTATCTTATTGATATCCTGCCTTGCAATCTTCCTATCTCATCCTGCTCTCTCAAGCACATGGGATGTTCTTACGAGAGCAGGCTGGCTGCTGCGGGTTTTGAGGAGGGGGTCTGTAGGGTCTTTCAGAGAGGACATTTTTTTCAATATTTATTTATTTATTATGGACACAATATTCTGTCTGTGTATATGTCCGCAGGCCAGAAGAGGACAACAGACTTCATTACAGATGGCTGTGAGCCACCATGTGGTTGCCAGGAATTGAACTCAGGACCTTTGGAAGAGCAGGCAGCGCTCTTAACCACTGAGCCATCTTTCCAGCCCGAGAGGACATTTTTTGAAAAGATTTATCTAGTTTTCTATGGCCATTCTACCCTGATACACCCAACCTCATCACAAAGGTTTATTCTTTACTTTTTTGTTTGTTTGATTGTTTGCTTTATTTGTTTTTTTTTTTTTCGAGACAGGGTTTCTCTGTGTAATAGCCCTGGCTGTCCTGGAAATAGCTCTGTGGCCCACCCAGCAGGTTCAGTTATTCAGGGTCTTGAAGTGGCACTACCTGAAAGAATCATGGGCGGGGGAGAAGAAGGAGACCAAACAAAGTTGTTGTCAACATCTCCTTTATTAGGGTAATGATTGCAGCTTATATAGCCCTTGAATGAGGAATTTGGCTTGGGTTGGGGGTAGGGGCAGGAAGGAACTTTGCCTGGGCAGCAAAGGTCACCAGTCAGCACAACTAGTGTTCTCTGTGCGAGCGGAATCCTTCCTTTTGTGATTCCAACAACAAACAATTCTCTAGATAGTTGGAATATGGGGCGGGTTCCATTAACAAATAATTCTCTAAATAGTTTGGGTGTGGGGCTCTCTGCAAACATCTTTAGGACAATGGCCCCTGACAGCTCTGTAGACCAGGCTAGCCTCGAACTCACAAAAGATCTGCCTGCTTCTGCCTCCTGAATGCTGGTATTAAAGGTGTGCACTACTATCACCCTGGTGCTTTTTTTTTTTTTTGTAAAGGTTTATTCTAACTGGGCAATGGTGGCGCACACTTTTAATCCCAGCAATCTGGAGGCAGAGGCAGGTGGATCTCTGTGAGTTCAAGGCCAGCCTGGCTTATGAGTTCCAGGTCAGCCAGGACTATGACTACGCAGAGAAAGCCTGTCTTGAAAAATGAAAGGAAGGAAGGAAGAAAGGAAGAAAGGAAAGGAAGGAAAACGTCACACACAAAACTATAAAAAACAAAACAAAGCAAAACAAAAAACAAAGCAAATAGCCGTGAACCACACTTAGCATGAAGCATATGTGACCAGCAAGCAATTTTACAACTAAACTGTAAACTGCTTCTTAGTCAAACCACCTGACTAGGGACTGGAGAGCTGGCTCTACGGTGAAGAGCACTGACTGTAGGCTGTAGTGGCACACACCTTTAACCCGGTCTACAAAGCAAGTTCTAGAACAGCTAGGACTGTTACAGAGAGAAATCCTGTCTTGAAAAACAAACAAACAAACAAAGAAAAAAGTCAAGAATCCAGCCTTGCCTGAGTGGAGGTCTATTTGAAAAACAACAAACAATCAAAACAAAATAATACCCCACAAAGACTCAGGCCTTTTCAGGAAAGAGTGTAAAGCTATTCTTCTGGCCTGTGCCCTCCATCACTGCCACCAACAAAACAACTGACTCTAAAGAATTAAAAATTTCCCAGTAATTCCATAAGAGAAAGGGACGGCTGGTGCCGTGGCAAGTGCCTGAGGAGAACCTGTCTTCTAGGAAGAGACTTCACTCAGTCCTGACTGAGCTGAGATAATGAAAGGTCAGTGATGGGCGGGACCACGCCACAGCAGGACTGTTTAGTTAAACTCAGGGCACACCTTTCACCACTGCCCTGTGCTTTAACCCAGACCTCAGTGGGTGTGTTACACAGGCCTTTAATCCCTGCGCTGGGCAGAGGAGGCCGAGGAGGGTGGATCTCCATGACTTTCAGTTCACCTTGGCCTCTATAGCCAGTTACAGAATAGCCAGAGCTGAGACCCTGTCTCAAGCAAAGAAGCCCTAAACCATACAACCATACCTTAGCACCCTGCAAACAGTCTTGGGAGGGGTGTCGTAGGACCCCTTTGTTTGTCCTTCTTCCCATTGTGGCCACACTAAGTTAATCTTTCCCTGCTTTCTGCCAATAATTGCCTGTTTAATTGGTATATGGAGGATGACACCAGCTTGCCAGGGCTGCCATCTCTGAGTGTCAAGATACAGCATGTGAAACAGGAAGTGAATCAGGGCTGGGTGCTGCTCAGAGATAGGCCTCACATCCTGCTTAGAGTGCCAGAGGCCCTGGGATCTAACCTCAGTCACCATAACCCCGCTAATAATAATTAATAAAAATAAAATATAATACAAAGAGAAAAACAAACTGGAGGCAACAGTGTGACATCATACACAAGAAACTGATGGTACATTTTATTCCCCAGCACTCGGGAGGCAGAGGCTGATAGACCTATGAGTTCAAGGCCAGCCTGGTCTGTATAATGAGGTCTAGGACAGCCGTGATAACAGGAGAGACCCTGCCTCAAAAAACCTACAGGGGCACGCCTTTAATCCCAGCACTTGGGAGGCAGAGGCAGGCGGATCTCTGTGAGTTCGAGACCAGCCTGGTCTACAAGAGCTAGTTCCAGGACAGGCTCCAAAACCACAGAGAAACCCTGTCTCGAAAAACAAAACAAAACAACAACAACAACAAAAAAAAAAACAAAAAACAAAAAAAAAACCTACCATAAAATAAGATACACTGATAGAAACTTCAGAGGACTCCCAGCTACATGTCTCAGCTGCTGTATGGAAGCATTCTTAAACCTTTGATTAGTACAGAATTACTAATCAAAGTAATTAGTTACGGTTTTGTTAAGACTTCCCAAAGGGCTTTATCTGTTCATCATGTCAGGGATGTGACAAAGGGGTCAAGGAACGGCTATTTAGTGGGCTAAAGATAGCCTGAGATACGGATCTCTGTGAGTTCGAGACCAGCCTGGTCTACAAAGCGAACCCACAGAGAAACCCTGTCTCGAAAAACCAAAAAAAAAAAAAAAAAAAAAGATAGCCTGAGATAAATTGTGATTAGGCCCTGGGCCTGCAGCATCCCACACACTCCCCAGCCGTGGAGGTTTTAATTAATCGGTCACTGCAGACATAGTTTCTTCCCAGGATTCTCTCGCTCCTGCTATAAAAGGACACACACCTATTAGGGATGAGGAAAGACGCCTCCTCCCACATCCCCTCTGAACCCCTCTATCAGCAGTCTGAGTTCTCCTGGTCTATGAAGAAGATGTACACCAGGGCACATGCTGAGCAAGGGAACCATCAAGATGTAGTCCATGTGTGAGAAACTAGAGTGGAAAATGCTTTGAGTCCCCAGTGTGAGGGCAGACAGAAGCCTAAACTGAGTCTAGTGTCTGCAGTTTTAAGTCCTGGTCTACCATGTCTCTTCCCATTGCTCACCCTGGGGTGGTCTCTGTTAGGTACCAAACCTGGGAGGAGTGACCGAGGTGTCTATTTAACATGTCAAAGCAGATGCTGGCCACCAGGTTCTCCCTGCGTCCCTCACTTGCTACAGGGCCCTCCGGGCTAGCATAGCCAACTTCTTACCCTGAATTCTCCAGTCCAGGGAGCTGGACTTATCTTCCTGATGTAGATGTAATCCAACCATTTTGGCTACCCGCTGTCTTTTTGTTTTGTTGTTTTGTTTTTCAAGTCAAGATTTTTCTGTGTAACAGCCCTAGTTCTTGAAGACCAAGCTAGCCTCAAGCTCATAGAGTTCCACCTGCCCCTACCTCCCGAGTGCTGCTGGGATTAAAGGCATGCACCACCACTGCCGGGCTCTACCTGCTGTCTTTGTACCTTTGGGACTCCTGACTGCTGCACCTGGATCCCCTCTCTCTTCTCTCCCTTTTCCTCCCCCTCTCCCCACATGGCACAGCTCAGTCCTGTCCACTATGGACTCTCCCAGATGTCCCTGCCTCTGGCTGTGTTCTCCCACATACAAACCTTCTCCTCCATCATCCCTAGGAGCCACCACGTTTTCTTTCCTTTCCTTTTTATTTTCTTCCTTCTCTTCCCCCCCCCCCCCCCAGACAGGGTTTCTCTGTAGTTTTGGAGCCTGTCCTGGAACTAGCTCTTGTAGACCAAGTTGGCCTCAAACACCCAGAGACCCACCTGCCTTTGCCTCCGGAGTGCTGGGATTAAAGGCATGCGCCATCACCCACCACTGGGCCTTTATTTTCCTTTTCATTGGGTCTTCTTCCCTGAAGAGGGAGAAGCTCTCCCAAGAGTCATCCACGTTCACAGCTCCGTCTGCTGCAGGTAGATGAACAATCATGAGAAAGCAGTTGACAGGGGCTGTATGAGGGACATTCCACAAGGTGACTTGTCTGGACTATCTTAGGATCCAGTCACTTAACACAGTGACTGGGAGCTGGAGAGGACTGGGCAGTGAAAACAGATCAGGGAGGGCCAGGGACGTGGCTCTCGGCAGGAAAAGGAGTTTGCTGTGCAGCCTTGATGACCTGAGCTGACTCTCCAGAGCCCATAAAGAGCTGGATGTCATGCACATGTCTATATTCTCAGCACTCTTACGTTGAGATGGGAGGTGGAGACCCGAGATTTTACTCTGGAGAATACAGAGTGGCAGAGCAGCAGTAGAGACCCTGTTTCTATGAGGTGAAAGAAAGCAGATTCTTAAAAGTTGTCTTCTGAGACGGGCGGCCGTGTGCAGGAGGCAGAGGCAGGCAGACCTCTATGAGTTCAAAGCCAGCCTGGTCTGTCTACAGAGTTAGTTCCAGGACAGTTAGGGCTGTTAAACAGAGAAACCCTGTCTTATAAAAAAATTGTCCTCCGACCTTCCCAGGAATGCTGTGGCTCACATAGGCACACACACAGACAAAACAACATCACAGAACAAGCCAGGCGATGGTGGTGCACACCTTTAATCCCAGCACTCAGGAAGCAGAGGCAGGCGGATCTCTGTGAGTTCGAGACCAGCCTGGTCTACAGAGCTAGTTCCAGGACAGGCTCCAAAACCAAGAAAAAAAAAAAGTAAAATGGAGGCGATGGTACCAGTGAGGTCTCTCTCTATGCTGCCCCCCATAACAGCCTAAAGTTTCAGAGACCTCTATTCAAGTGAAGCTGGGAATCCTTTTTTTGTTTTTTTTTATACTTTTTTATTGATATTTATTGACCTCTACATTTTTCTCTGCTCCCCTCCCTGCCTCTTTCCTCCCTCCTTCAACCCTCCCCCAAAGTCCCCATGCCCCCAGTTTACTCAGGAAATCTTGTCTTTTTCTACTTTCTACTTCTCATGTAGATTAGATCTATGTAAGTCTCTCTTAGTGTCCGCATTGTTGTCTAAGTTCTCTGGGATTGTGGTTTGTAGGCTGGCTTTCTTTGCTTTATATTTAAAAGCCACCTATGAGTGAGTACATGTGATAGTTGTCTTTCTGTGCCTGGGTTACCTCACTCAAAATAATGTTTTCTAGCTGCATCTATTTCCCTGCAAAATTCAAGCTGTCGTTATTTTTTTTCTGCTGTGTAGTACTCTATTGTGTAAATGTACCACATTTTTTTTTATCCATTCTTTAATCGAGGGGCATTTAGGTTGTTTCCAGGTTCTGGATATGACAAACAAAGCTACTATGAACATAGTTGAGCACTTGTCCTTGTGGCACAATTGAGCATCCTTTGAATATATACCCAAAAGTGGTATTACTGGGTCTTGAGGAAGGTTGTTTTCTAATTTTCTGAGAAATCCCCACACTGACATCCAAAGGGGCTGTACCAGCTTGCACTCCTACCAGCAATGCAGAAGTGTTCCCTTTCCCCACAACCTCTCCAGCATAAGTTGTCATCAGTGTTTTTTTTAATATTTATTTATTTATTGTGTATACAATATTCTGTCTGTGAGTGTGTCTGCAGGCTAGAAGAGGGCACCAGACCTCATTACAGATGGTTGTGAGCCACCATGTGGTAGCTGGGAATTGAACTCAGGACCTTTGGAAGGGCAGGCAATGCTCCTAACCCCTGAGCCATCTCTCCAGCCCCTGTCATCAGTGTTTTTGATCTTGGCCATTCTTGCAGGTGTAAGACGGAATCTCAGAGTTGTTTTGATTTGCATTTCTCTGATGACTAAGGATGTTGAACATGTCCTTAAATGTCTTTCAGCCAGCTTAGATTCTTCTGTTGAGAATTCTCTATTTAGGTCTGTACTCCATTTTTTTCCATTGGATTATGTGATCTTTTGGTGTCCAATTTCTTTCTTTTTTTAAATTTTAAATGTAAAAATTTTTATTCCTTTGCTTACATTCTTACCCTTGAATCTGCTGACAGAACTCATCCACATCTCAAGGCCTAGGAACTAAAAGGTAATCCCGGTGCCATGGCACACCTGTATCTCAGCAAGCAGAGACAGAGGCTGGAGAATCACTGTTTGAGGTAGGCCTGTTCTACATGGTGTCCAATTTCTTGAGTTCTTTTTTTTTTTTTTTTTTTTTTGGTTTTTCGAGACAGGGTTTCTCTGTGGCTTTGGAGCCTGTCCTGGCACTAGCTCTGTAGACCAGGCTGGTCTCAAACTCTCAGAGATCCTCCTGCCTCTGCTTCCGGAGTGCTGGGATTAAAGGCGTGCGCCACCACCGCCGGGCTCTTGAGTTCTTTGTATATTTTGGAGATCAGACTTCTCTGTATGATGTGGGGTTAGTGGAGATCTTTTCTCATTTTGTAGGCTGTCGTTTTGTCTTGTTGACTGTGTCCTTTGCTTTACAGAATCTTTTCAGTTTCAGGAGGTCCCATTTATTAATTGTTTCTCTCAGTGTCTGTGCTGCTGGGGTTCTATTTAGGTAGTGGTTCCCTGTGCCAATGCGTCCAAGTATATTTTCCACTTCTATAAGTTTCAGTGTGGCTGGCTTTAGATTGAGGTCTTTGATCCATTTGGACTTGAGTTTTGTGCGTGGTGATAGATATGGGTCTATTTTCATTTTTCTACATGTTGATATCCAGTTATGCCAGCACCACTTATTAAATATGCTTTCTTTTTTCCATTTGATTTTTTTTTTTTGCTTCTTTATCAAATATCAGGTGTTCAAAGATGTGTGGATTGATATCCAGGTCTTCTATTTAGTTCCATTGGTTCCCCTGTCTATTTTTTTTTCTTTTTTTAGTTTTTTGAGACAGGGTTTCTCTGTAGTTTTTGGAGCCTGTCCTGGAACTAGCTCTTGTAGACCAGGCTGGCCTCGAACTCCCAGAGATCCGCCTGCCTCTGCCTCCCGAGTGCTGGGATTAAAGGAGTGTGCCACCACCACCCGGGTTCTTTTTTTTTTTAAAGACAGGGTCTCTTTATATAGTCTTGGATGGACTGAACTCAACAAAGATCCTCCAGCCTCGGCCTCTATCTCTCAAATTCTGGGAACAAAGACTTTAATGTAGATTTGAAAAGTTGGGGTTTTTGAAAGAGAGGAACTGAGGGGCAGGATAAGCCGTGCTTATGTGAGGTGAGGTGTAGAAAAACATCTCACATCCCTTAAAGCTGGAGCTATAGGCAGCCTGATGTGAATCGCCTGATGTGGGGCACTGGGACTTGAACCCAGGTCTATCTGGAAGAGCAACAATGTTTATAACCACTGGGCCATCTCTTCAGACCTTGTGCTAGTGTTGTTGCGTTGGGTGGGTCACTGAGTCTAGGGGTTGTAACCCACCCTGCAATCAGTTACTCCAGGGTCACGTAGGGGTGCTATCTGGAAGAGAATGAGCTAGAAAAGAAGGAGAAGGCCATGCTAAGTTTGTCACAGCCTCCGTTTATTAGGGACGGGTTACAGTTTATATAGGGTAAGGAATGGGGGGGCACAGGGGCCTGGACTCTTGTCACGTGGTCCGGGTCACGTAGGTTGGGAGGTTATGTTTGGTCAGGTTGCCTAGAAGTCAGGAGTTGACATACCTAGTTCCCTGGATAGCTGGAATGTGAGGCGGGTTCTGCTAACAGATAACAGCTAATTGGGTGTGGGGTAGGTTTTGTCAATAGAACTATTCTTAACATAATTATGGGTGTGGGGTTCTCTGCAGACTCCCCAGGGTGATGGTTCCTGTAATGATTTTTCGGAGGAAAATGGCTCCTCACATGCTAGAATTCTGTTTTTGTTGTTATTGTTTACATTTTATGTGCTTTGGTGTTCCTGCATGTACCTCTGTGTCAGCATGTTGGATACTCTGGAACTGGAGTTACAGACAGTTGTGATCTGCCATGTATGTGTTGGGAATTAAACCCGGATCCTCTGGAACTTAACAGCTGAACCATCTCTGCAGACCCTGTGCTAGAATTAATTCTTAACCATCAGCTGGTAAAAGGCTTCAACCAGATTCTGGGGTGAGGGGCTCCTCTACCTTCTCACCACCTCATTTTGTCTTTTTGTGTTGCCTCAGTGTTAATGGGCAGTCAGTAGTAGAGGGGCCTCTTGTGTTGATGGGCAGTCAGGAGGAGAGTGGGGTACCCTTGCTGTGCCCTGCAGTGTACCAGAACACACAGATATTCCACTTGTCACCAGGTCCAGCTCTTTGTTCATGCTAGTGGTGGGGAATTCAGAAATGGGAAGGCAGGAGAGGTGGAGAGGGGTAAGGGAAGGATGGGAACACTTGTGTCTACAGGTTTCATTCCAGTCCTGCACAACCAGTTCCCAGGGCTGAAAGTCAACTAGAAAACAGAACTGCCCAAATTCCACCTTTCACAAAAGGGGAAGTGTAGTGTTTGGGAGCTCTGGGGGTAGAACAAAAGCAAGGAGACAAGGGGTCATTCTGGAGTGTTCTGACTGGTGAGGTGTGAGGTATATCTTGCCTGTGCAGGAGCAGCCTAGGGTCTGTGAATTCAGGGCACAGACCCACATCTTCTCTCTGCCTGTCACTCTCAGGGGGTGAGAAGGTGGCCACCCGTAGTGTTCTGGGGACAGTGTGTATCACTGTCTTTCTTGTTCTTCGGAGCAATGTCAGCTGGCCTTTTAACTCTGCTAAGCAAAAACTTCACATCCTTTTGGGTGCTGAGCAAGTGGGGATGGGGCGAGGCTGTCCTCACCCACCTTTGCTCACTTCTGAGAATGCAGAACTGTGAAGCCATTGACGTTATCTTGGAATATCTTCTCTGGTCTGGACGATGGAGTCTGGTTCTGCCAATCTCCGAGGCCCCTTTTGCCTCGGAGTCTGCTTTATTTCATGCCAAATGAGTGTCACTGTAGGATGGACTCTGCTTTGAACCCTAGGAGAAAGAAAAGAAGGAAGGAAGGAAGGAAGGAAGGAAGGAAGGAAGGAAGGGAGGAAGAAAGGAAGGAAGGAAGGAAGGAAGGAAGGAAGGAAGGAAGGAAGGAAGGAAGGAAGGAAGGAAAGAAAAAAGAAGGGAACTTTCCACGATCTCAGAGCTTTAAATCCTGGCCTGTCTAGAATTGTGTGGATTTGAAATTTTCCCTCAAGAGGCATTCGAGAGATGTATGATATGTGCCTGAAGTCTTGACTTGTGAGTTAGAGGCAGGAAGATCAGGAGTTCAAGGTCATCTTCTGCCACACAGTGAGGCTGGGGTCAACCTGGGCTGTGTGGGACTCTGTCCCAAAGAAACCCAAGTCAGGCTTGGTTATTCATCCAGGTTGTTGCTGGAGGATCCTTAAGAGGCAGTCGGAATGCTTTGTTGTCTGACACAGCATTCTGCTAGGGGCTCTGTGTGGTTCATCCAAATTTAAGTGTTTTTGGGAAGCCACAGACAGCTTTGATAGATGAACGTGAACAGTTTTCCCACAAGCTTCAAAAGAAACAAGGACTTCCACTGCGAGCCTGTCTTGGGCCACTCCAGCTCTGCTGGTCTTTCGTGCTGAGCCTCTCACATTCATGAGTGTGTATTGGTTGGATGAAGAAGTGCACAGATAGGGACAGTGAAGGAAGTCAAGGTTGAAGGACTCTGGACTTTGGGGACATGTTATCCACAATAATCTTTGCTTGAACAGCTCTGGCAACAGGACTCTCATAACTTTCCAGCTCATTTTGAAAATTTTGTTTGCTTAGAGGTGCGCGTGCGTGTGTGTGTGTGTGTGTGTGTGTGTGTGTGTGTGTTGCAGGGGATTGAATCTAGGGTCTTGAGCATGTTAGGACTGGGCTCCAGGGCTTTGAACTTGCTAGGATTGGGCTCCACGGACTCAAGCAGGCTAGGATTGGGCTCCAGGGCCTCTAGCATACTAACACTGGGCTCTAGAGTGTTGTGCGGAAGTTTTACTCCTTTGACTTTCTGGGGGCCCACCACCCAGCCCCTCAGCTATACAACAAGCCATGGAGTAAGAGTGAAAGTAAAATTTACAGAAATAAGAAAAGGAACGAGCACAGAGATAAAAGGTAGATGGGATAATTTAAGTTGGAAAAGCTGGCAAGAAAGAAGACAAACTAAGGCTGGGAGATTATAAGAAAGAATAAGACTCCCTGTGTGATTTATTTGGGAGCTGGGTGGTGGGCCCCCAAAAAGCAAAAGAGTAAAGAATAAAATAGCCAACAAAATTTTGTTGTACCAACGTGGGCTGTATTTCCATGTAGGGCCTGAAAAAGCTGAAAAAGGAAAAGGTGTAAGGCTCCTTTAAGAGTTTATGCCTGCTGGGGGGCCCTTGAGCAGCCAGCACATTAAGTAGAAACAAAAAACTAAGCAAAAGTGCCTGCTACAGTACAAGCATCGGCATTCTAGAGCTCTAAGAAGGTTGAGAGCCGTTGCTGGTTGGTCATGTACCTCCAACCTGACTACAAGCTTTAGGCTTGGCTTTTACGACCTAATCAGAAATGCTGACAAGAAACAAGCCAAGCTAAGGTCAGGCATTTATAAGCAGCAATAAGCCTCTGTGTGATCTATTTGGGAGTTGGGTATTGGGCCCCCCCCCCAAAAAAAAACCTAAAGAGTGAAGGGTAAACAACCTACAATGCTAGGGCTTTGAGCATGCTAGGACTGGGCCCCAGTGGTCTTGAACATGCTAGGCCTAGGCTCCAGGAGTCTTGAGCATGCAGGGCAGGTAGGTTCTCTGTTGGAATTCATTACAAACTCTCCCACCTCCTTTGTTGGGGTCTTCTCACTCTACCCTGCTGAGCTTCTGGACAGAGCAGGGAATTGGAATGATTAGTAAAGCATACTCCAAAGTGGAGTATGGGAATCCTTCTATCCATGTATTGCTTTTGATGGTTAATAAAAAAGCTGTTTCGGCCAGTGGCTTAGCAGAATAGAGCTAGGTGGGAAAACTAAACAGAATGCTGGGATAAAGAAGGTAGAGTCTAGGAGAAGCCATGTAGTTTGGAACTTGCCGGTGGCCACAGACCTCATGGTAAAATATAAACTAATAGAAATGGGTTAATTTAAGATATAAGAGCTAGCTGGCTGGGCAGTGGTGGGGCACACCTTTAATCCCAGCACTCAGGAGGCAGAGGCAGGCGGATCTCTGTGAGTTCGAGACCAGCCTGGACTACAGAGCTAGTTCCAGGACAGGGTCCAAAGCCACAGGGAAACCCTGTCTCGAAAAACCAAAAAAAAAAAAAAGAAAAACAAAACAAACCCCAAAACAAACAAAAAAAAAGAGATAGCTAGAAATCTGCATAAGCTAATAGGCCAAGCAGTGATTTAATTAATACTGTTTCTGAGTGCTTATTTCATGGTCTGGGTAGCTGGGAACAACAGAGACTAAATGTTCACTGAGAAAAGACATGGGTGGCCCTGGCTAAGGAAAAAGATAAGGTGAGAATCAAGAATCATTCACAGGATGACCAGAAAAGGGTTCTGTCTCTGGCCATCTTCATTGTCATAACTTTATCTATCTTCCTTCCTTCCTTCCTTCCTTCCTTCCTTCCTTCCTTCCTTCCTTCCTTCTTTCTTTCTTTCTTTCTTTCTTTCTTTCTTTCTTTCTTTCTTTCTTTTTTTGAGACAGGGTTTCTCTGCAGCTTTGAACCTATCCTGGAACTTGCTTTGTAGACCAGGCTGGCCTTGAACTCCCAGAGATCTGCGTGCCTCAGCCTCCTGAGTGCTGGGATTAAAAGCATACACCTCCAGCACCCGGCTCATAACTCTTTCTAAAGTCTTGCTGGTTGCCACATGCCCATAATCCTAGCACTCAGAAAGTAGAGGCAGGAGGATCAGGAGTTTAAGGCTAGTCTCAGCTGCATAATTGAGATAGTGTTTTATATAGTTCCAGCTGACAATGATCTCACTATTTAGCTAAGAACGAGTGTCACACATTCTGTAGTATTGGTACACACAGACAACCAAACTATAACAAATAACTATAAATTTTTTTAAAAAAATTAAAGATGGCTGGCCCTAGAGTTCGGTGGTAAAGCTTAGCCGGCTCAGAGCCCTGGGTTCAGTGGTGGTGGTGGTGCAGTCTGTTGTTCCTTTTGGAAACTACAGCTCCCAGAATCCTCCTGGATTACGGACACAAGCACACGCAGGCGCGCGCGGGTGCAGGACATTTTTCCCAGACACCCTTGCGTTCCCTGTTAAAAAGGGAGCTCCCACGAGCCTTCCCTCTCTCTCCCCTCACCCTCTCGTGTCTTGCACACCTGTCACTTATTGTGCTACCCCTCCCCATTAAAGCGCACCCACGTGGGAGCCGCGTGTTTTGTCAGTCCCGTGTTTGTCTCTACTCATACACACCCGCTTTAAAGGAATAATAAGTCAGCCTTTTTTTTTTTTTTTCATTTTTTTGGTTTCCGGATACAGTATTTTTCTATAGCTTTGGAGCCTGTCCTGGAACGAGCTCTTGTAGACCAGGGTGGCCTCGAACTCACAGAGATCCGCCTGCCTCTGCCTCTCAAGTGCTGGGATTAAAGGCGTCGCCAGCACCGCCCGGCCAGCCTCTGTTTTTTATTGCAAGACAGGGTTTCTCTGGGTAGTCCCTGGCTATATTGGAATAAAGTATGTAGACCAGGCTAACCTCAAATTCAAATATCTGCCTGCCTCTGCCTCCCAAGTGCTGGGATTAAAGCCAGCTCTTCTAGAGAACTGGCCTCCCTTACTTTGTGAATTATTTTGTTACTATCACCTCAAATTATTGTTTCTTTCTCTCTAATGACTCATGTCCCTCCTGAGGCTTACCTGGAGCCTCCTGGGCCCAGCGGCTCTTTATCTGAGGATGCATGCTCCTCTGTGAAGGTGGGATGGTTTGTTTCCCTACAGACTGGGATGAATTGGTGCATTGGGTTTGTGAATATCAGAACTCTCCCCTACAGCAGTTTAATGGTATGTAAATTAATGAAGGCCAGAGAAGTAAAACATCACCATATTGTCAATGGGCTCATTTTGCCCTCTGGGTATTACGCCAATCACTCAGACAACCAATTTTACATATGAGAAAAAATCTGTTCATGATTTGGCCAACTAGTTACAGGAGGCCCAAGTCTCAGATCCAAGTCCCTAGCACAGGCTTAGAGTAATGCTAGGGAAAAGAACCATGGGGATCTGAGGCAATGGGAAGGCTACCAAAGAAGAGGAAACGAAGGAGTCCTTGTGTAGAAACTGTCTGAGCTGTCTTCAGTCTGGCCTACTGCTGCTCAAAGATCAGCACTGCACCCTGTGCAGGCCTTAGACTACCACTGCCGCCTTCTCCTTCAGGAAGTTTCCTTCCTCACTCTGCAGTCTTTCTGTCTCAAAGGCTTCTTCCACATTTGAATGGCCTACATTTCTTTCTATTTATTTTTATTCATTTAGAGAGAGAACATGATTTTGAGACAGGGTTCTTGACTGGCCAGGAACTAGCTCTGTAGACCAGGCTGGCCTTGAACTCAGAGATCATCCTGTGTCAGCCTCCCCAGTGCTGGGATTAAAGGCGTGTAACACCACACCTGGCTTTCTTTTATTTCAAACATTTATCGTGATGCAAGGTTTCACTATATATTCCTGGCTAACTAAAACTTGCTCTGTAGACCAGGCTTCCTTTGCCACATCTCCTGGATGCTAGGACTAAAGTTATGTGACACAATGTCTGGCATCTTTCATTCTATTTTGTTTATAGAGGGTCTCCCCATGTAGCCTTGACTGGCCTGAATTCACTGTGTAAGCAAGACTGGCCTCAGACTTACACAGATCTATATTCCTCTGCATCCTAAGTGCTGGGGTTATAGATTGGCACCATCAAACCCAGCTGGCCATTTTATTTATTTATATTTAAGACAGGGTTTCATTATGTAGCCCTGGATGTTCCAGAACTTTCTTTGTAGACCATGCTGGTCTCAGAATCACAGTGATGCATGTATGTCTGCCTCTGGGATGCTGGTATTATTGTGTGCCACCACACCTGGCTTTCTTTTCGAGACAGGGTTTCTCTGTAGAAACCTTACATTTCTGTAATGTATGCCTGTCCTGAAACTAGCTCTTGTAGACCAGGCTGGCCTTGAACTCACAGAGATCTGCCTGCCTCTGGGATTAAAGGTGCGTCACCACCGCCCGGCCACACCTGGCTTTCTATCTTTTTAATTTGAATTAGTGCTGGGATCCAACCCAGTATCCCCACACATTCACCAAAGCTCTTCTACTGAGCTACTTGCCTAGTCGAGTTACTTTCTGATACCCAGAAAAGAATTTCCCGAAAGGAATCCCGAGAACGTGGAATAGCTTGCTTTAAAAATAGTACGCTATCTTTTTTTCCTTTCTGTTGCCCATAGACACGGTCTCAGCTTCTAGCATTCTCCATTCACCGAGGCCTTGCATTGTCACTTGCCCTGAACAACCTTTCATGGTGCCGCTGCCTGTGCTATGAGCATGCCATCTGCACCACTGTGCTGTGTCTGGAGCCTGTACCGGACCGGCACAACCCTATAGCAGAGCATCACAAAGGAGATTTCCTCCTGATCGAGGCGCCTTCAGGGCCAGCCTGTTCTAAGATGTACGTGTTCCTGGGATTGAGAGTCGTGCTGGTATACAGTAGGAGTTTAATACATGTTCAATCAATGGCTAAGTATGGTCATTAAATGTGGTCCTCATGCCTAACTCTTGGCTTTATTTTAAGCACATGTACAGATGTACAGAGTGCTGAGTCTGTCATTCATGATTTTTCTTAGCTAGACCTGCTATCACAGACCTATAATCTTTTTCTTTTTCAGACCTATAATCTTAGTACTGCTGAGGGTCATTTGTTTGCCTGGACACTCCAAGACTGCCAATAAAGTTTACCTTGAAGCAGGGGACAGAGTCAGCAATTGGTTGGCCAGAATTAGCCATAGAGGTTTTGGAGGTCCAAGATGGGGAGTAAAGGAAGATATAGGGAGGGGCTTAAAGAGATTTACGGTCTTTTTCAACCTGAGAAACGTGGAGAGTTAGGGTCAACTGATCATTCCTCTCCTGCTCTTTGGATCTATCAGGCTTTTTAGCCCAATATCTTGACTCCCGAGTTTTTATTGCTTTCAGAATAATTTAGATAAATTCATCAACACACTTCCTCCAACAAGGCCACACCTCCTAAGAGTGCCACTATGAGTCTAAGGGGCTGTTTTCATTCAAACCACCAGGTACGTCCTGTCTGTTAATGCTCGCCATCTCCTGACGGGTGATTTTGTGTCCTCTCCTTTCCCGATTTAAACCATGACCTGCTTGCTGTTCCTTCCTCATTAACAGCTGCCATTAGCACTCGGGAGGCAGAGGCAGGCGGATCTCTGTGAGTTCGAGACCAGCCTGGTCTACAGAGCTAGTGCCAGGACAGGCTCCAAAGCCACAGAGAAACCCTGTCTCGAAAAACCAAAAAAAAAAAAAAAAAAAAAAAACACCAGCTGCCATTAGAACCCAAGTTCAGATCCCTAGACCCCGTATCAAGCCTGGACACAGTAACTTGATAATCTATAATTTCTGTGTTGTTGAATTAGGAGCAGCGGGGCTGCGTCCCCAGCACCCGGCCGCCCGCATGGCTAGCTTATGCCCGAAATAATTACACGGAAACTGTATTCTTTCAAACACTGCTTGGCCCATTATCTGTAGCCTCTTATTGGCTAGCTCTTACATATTGTTCTAACCCATTTCTAATATTCTGTGTAGCCCACGAGCTGGCTTACCAGGGAGGATCTTAACCTGCGTCTGTCTGGAGCAGGAGAATCATGGCGACTCCTCCTCTAACCTTCTTTCTCCCAGAATTCTCTTCTGTATACTCTGCCTACGTAATTTTCTATCCAATAAAATGGGCCAAGGCAGTTTCTTTATTAATAAGAAATCACTCCCACATCACCGTGTTCCTATGGGAAGTTGGGATGTGAGACAGGAGAATCTTTTCAAGCTCTTGGCCAGCTAGCCTGGTGTGTTTAGTGGAAACAAATAAACAAAACAAAAAACCAAAACTAAGAGATCCCATGTCAAACAAGGTGGGAGGCAAGGACCAACACTCAGTGTTGTCCTCTGACAGCCACACACATGAACACATACAGACCAAAAAAAAAAAAATCAGTTTAAAAAACTTAAAAACCAGCTGGGTGGTGGCGGTTCATGACTTTTAATCCCCCTGCACTGGAGAGGCAGAGGCAGGGGAACCTCTGTGAATTCCAGGCTAGCCTGGTCTACAGAGAGTGCCAAGACAGCCAGAGTTGTTAGACAAAAAACAAAACAAAACAAAACAACAAAAAAAAAACACTGTCTCAAAACAAACAAATGAAAAACAAAATAAAGAAAAAACAAAACCAAAACAAACCTTAAAAACCATAAAAAGAACTATGTCCTGAATACATTTCATGTCTTTAAAGATAGCCCTGTTTCTCCTACTGGTGTTTTTATATTTTGCTGTATTGGTTATTTTTATGTCTTACATGCAATCCACAGGAAGGAGGAACTAATTATTTGCAAACTTCTGACCTGTGTGTGTCTTGCCTTTTTCTTTCCACTTCTGGCCTTAGGATAACTTTCTGTGTTGTTAGAGCAAGGATAAGTTTCACAGTTTGATGAAACTGCCAAACTGTCTTTTGGGACCTTAATTTGAAGTCTGTGGATTCAGGGAGGGCTGGGCAGAGCGTTTGGGGGGGGGGGAGCACACATGCATGTTTATCTCCAACTTCCCTGTCACCTGGTACCCTTTCTCAGGGCTAGCCTTTCATTTCCTGAGTTCAGAAGCCTGGGATACAGCACATACTCCCTGTGAGTAAGTGTCTAGCAATGAGCTAAACACTCAAGTGACCTTCACCCTGCTTAACAGACTAGGGAAGAGAACCCTAGGGAACAGCTGGGTCCCCCACTCATCCTTCTGGAAAGTGCAGCTTGGTCATTGTTTGGCTTTTCTCACTGTGAGCTATCCAGAGTTTCTACTACACGGAAGATGGACTCTGTTCCCTTCTGTCTGCCTCCTGGCATCCCTGTTGGAGCTCTGCTTGTCAAGACAAATGCTCTCTGGTCCAAGGCCTGTTCTTTGCTTTTGTATTTTGTCTCTGTCTCCTCTGCAAACACTTTCCATTCAGTCTGAGTCCTTTCTGGTTCCTGTGGCTGTCACCTTCCTCCATTGTCTGGGTGACTTTAGCCATGGTGTCTTTACTCTCATTGCTGGGCTCTGTAGTTTTTCTCTTCTTTTCTAGCCGAATTCACTCATGTACACCACGTTTGTTTAGTGTTGAGTCTTCACACCCGTTCTCCCCTAACTGTTGGAGGCTCTTGGTGGGGTTGGATTTGCACCGGATATCTATGTATTTTATTATTCTTTTATTTATTTATTCATTCATTCATTTTGTAGGGGGACAGGAGGACTTCTTCGGCTCTTATGCCATGGTACTATTTAAAATCCATGTACCTGCACCTCAAGATTAGCTCACAGTGACTGAAGGGACTTGTTTGGATGTGAAATGTCACATGATAGTTCTGTCAACACCCAGATGGAAATAAAATCCCATCAACCTGCTGGCAGAAAGGGTGACATGTGCTTGTGACTGAGTACAGCGAGAAAACCCTTGTCCTTGATGAGATGATCTTAGGCTGTATTATGAGATGACAAATACGTGTGTCATTTCCTCCTTCTGCATAGACATTATTAACCTACTGAAAAAATATAGAGAGCATTGTGTCTGATTTAAATGTTGTTTTGTTTTTGTTTTTTGGGGGGGGGATTTTATTGTGTATTCCAGGCTGGCTTCAAATTTACAGAGGTCTGCCTGCCTTTGCCTCTCAGTACTGGGGATTGAAGGTGTGCATCACCATACCTGGTAATTTTTTTTTTAAAGCTCATTGGTAAAGTAATTGCTTAGCATTAAAAAAAAGTCCCTGCTTTCAACTCCCAGGGAGTACACACACACTGAGTTGGAGACTAGTCCCAGTCTAGTTTCTTTATGTTTTAAATGAAATTAAGAACAGAAATTTGGCCTTTAGTCCCAGCACTTGGGATGCAGGGGCAAGCAGGTCTCTATGAGTTCCAGGACAGCCTGGTCTACAGAGTGAGTTCCAGGACAGCCAGAGCTACACACAGAGAAACCCTGTCTCAAAAAACCAAACCAAACCAAACCAAACCACCACCACCAACAGCAACAACAACAACAAAAAGAACCCTAAAAAACAAAAAACCCCAAGAAATTTGGCAGATAACAGACAACAAACATATAAGGTTGTAAGTCAGCCACTCCCTGACTGAGGACTCTGACTGAGGTTCTCAGTCAGAATAACTGAGAACCATGTAACTCAAACACTCCTTTTTCATCCCCAGCCATCCCTCTTCTAAGCATGTTTTCCCTGTCTCTGTCTAGCTTTGTCTCTGGAACTCTCTGTAGATCAGGCTAGCCTTGAACTCACAGAGATCTGCCTCCTGAGTACTGGGAATAAAGGCTTGTGCCACAGTGCCCGACAATGTACTCTTTCTCTAAAGTTTACCTCCCTGCCACACGACTGTCTGTTGGCGATATGTCTGACCCTATGCCTGCTCAAATGGCAATGATTTTCCCAACCTTCTCCTCTCCGTTCTCTCTGCCTGGGAGCAGCAGCTAAGTTTTTACAGCTTGCTTGCTCTGGGATTTCTCTTGTAAATAAAAAAAATTTTTACTTTATGAATGTTTTGTTCATACATATGAGTATGCACTAAGTGCCTGTCTGGTGCCTGTGGGATCCTGTCATTGTGGGTGCTGAGAATTGAACCCAGGTGCTCTACAAGAACAACAAATGTGCCGGGCTGTGGTGGTAAATGCCTTAACCTCAGCACTCGGGAGGCAGATACGGGTGGATCTCTGTGAGTTCCAGGCCAGCCTAGTCTACAGGAGCTCCAGGATGGGCTCCAGCTACAGAGAAACCCTATCTCAGAAACAAAACAAAAGAACAACAAATGCTCTTAACTACTGAGTCATTTCTCCAGACTCACTCAGGTCTATCTTTTTTTTTAAAATATTTATTATGTATTCAATATTCTGTCTGTATGTAGGCCAGAAAAGGGCACCAGGCCTCATTACAGATGGTTGTGAGCCACCATGTGGTTGCTGGAAATTGAACTCAGGACCTTTGGAAGAGCAGGCAGTGCTCTTAACCACTGAGCCATCTCTCCAGCCCCAGGTCTATCTTTTTAAACTCTAATCAAACTTTCCTTTTTCATTCATATATATCTGTGGATATATATTCAGAAGGGTGTGTGTGTGTGTGTGTGTGTGTGTGTGTGTGTGTAGTTATATAGTTTTTGAGACAGGACTCGTGTCCCAGCCTGGTCTGGAACTCACTATATAAGCGATAATAAGCTTGAATATTATTCTGCCTCTACATCCCAAGAGCTAGAAGGCCAGATGTGTGGTACTAAACCCGATTCAGGATAATGAATGCATTTATTTGCAACTTGGACAAATTGGAAAGACTCCAATTGGTTTCTCTTGTCCTATTCTGTGCAGTGTTACAATGCTATAGAAGAGATGACCTGAAGCCAGGAGCTCACTACACGTGTGCTACTCTGTGGGATAATACCATCTGGGGAGGCAAGTTCTTCTTGTCTTTGCTTCCCTCTAGCATAGGTCCTGGGGTAATTTTATTTCCTTGGGTATCTCTTGCTCCAAGCCTGACTGCTGAAGAAGGGGTACGAGGGTCTTTGAATTTTTCCTTCCCCAACGGGGCATCTACCCTGTCTACTAAATCACACCCCTCTGTGAGCAAGGTACTGCGGAAGAAACATTAGTACCAACAATGGGATGTTTCAGTTGTCTAAAATGAGAACATGTTATTGGAGAAGAACAACACAAAAAAAGCTTCTTTTACCCTCTGGGGTCTCTAGAATTGACCTGTCAGAGGGCAAAATTACAATGATCTTTCTTTTCGTGACATCACAAGTTTCCTTTGAATTCCTGATTCTCCTGCCTCAGCCTTCCAAATGCTCACTCACGGGTACACATTACAATAGTTTACTTTTTTTTTTTTTTTTTGACATGGTCTCTCCACGTAGCTCGCTGGCCTCAAACTCAGAGATTTACCCTCTTTTGCCTCTTGAGTGTTGGGATTAAAGGTATGGGCTACCATTACTGGCTACACTTATTTTTGAGACAGGGTCTCAGCTCTGCAGTCCAGGTTGACCCTGTGGTAATCCTCCTGCTTCAGTATCCTTATCACCCAGTATCTCAACTACAGCATGGCTTAACAATCTTATTATTTTTGAGACAGAGACTGATTCACATAGCTCCAGAATGCTGGGATTATAGGTGTGTGCCATCACACCCAAGCACAGTCTATCTATCTATCTATCTATCTATCTATCTATCTATCTATCTATCTATCTATCTATCTATCTATTTATTATGTATACAATATTCTGTCTGTGGTGCAGGCCAGAAGAGGGCACTAGACCTCATTACAGATGGTTGTGAGCCACTATGTGGTTGCTGGGAATTGAACTCAGGACCTTTGGAAGAGCAGGCAGTGCTTTTAACCTCTGAGCCATCTCTCCAGCCCCCCAAGCACAATCTTAACTGACTTTGTTTACAATTCAATTCAGGCAAGGCTTCCTTTGGTAGTGTTTGATGGGATGATCAAGGAAAGGCCAAAGAAGGAGTAGAAAACGAAGCTACATTGGGGCTGTAATGAGGCCTGGTGCCCTCTTCTGGCCTTCAGGCATACACACAGAAAGAGTATTGTATACATAATAAATAAATAAATAAATATTTAAAAAAAAACTAGCAAGAAGGATTTATTAAAAAAAAAAAAACGAAGCTACAGCCTTTCAAAGTGATTTTCCTAGCACAATGAGCCTAGGAGACCCAGCAATAGAAAGACAATTTATGGGTAAAAGCGAGGTTAAAAGACAGAGGTAACTTTATTATTATGTCAATTGAAACTGGCCAGTTGGGGAAATTGTTTTCTAGGAAGGGCAGTTTCTTAGTTAGGGCTACTATTGTTGTGATGAAACACACTGACAAAGCAATTTGGGGCGGGGGTGAGGGTGGGGAAGGGTTTATTAGGTTTACACCACAGCACTGTTTAACTGGAGGCAGGAGCTGATGCAGAGGTCACGGAGGAGTGCTGTGTCCTGGTTTGCTCAGGGTCCTTTCTTATGGAACACTGAACCAAGTGAGTAGGGTGGCCCTATCCACAAAGGGCTGGGCCCTCTCACATCAATCAGTAATTAAGAAAAGAAAATGGCTGTCGGGCGATGGTGGCGCATGCCTTTAATCCCAGCACTCGGGAGGCAGAGGCAGGCGGATCTCTGTGAGTTCGAGGCCAGCCTGGTCTACAAGAGCTAGTTCCAGGACAGGCACAGAGAAACAGAAAAAAAAAAAGAAAATGCCTGGGACTGGAGATGACTCAGCAGTTAAGAACATTGGCTGCTCTTCCAGAGGACCCACATTCAATTCCCAGCACACACACACACACACACACACACACAAAGCCACTTACAACTGTATGTAATTCCAGTTCCAGAGCAGACATACATGCGGGCAAAACACCAATTGATGTTCATAAAACAAAGATTAATTATTTTTATTTTTTTTGTTTTTTGGTTTTTGGAGACAGGGTTTCTCTGTGGCTTTGGAGCCTGTCCTGGAACTAGCTCTGTAGACCAGGCTGGTCTTGAACTCACAGAGATCCACCTGCCTCTGCCTCCCAAGTGCTGGGATTTTTATTTTATTTATTTTTATTTTTTTGGTTTTTTTTGGAGAGAGGGTTTCGCTGGGGCTTTGGAGCCTGTCTGTAGACCAGGCTGGTCTTGAACTCAAAGAGATCTGCCTGCCTCTGCCTCCCGAGTGCTGGGATTAAAGGCATGCGCCACCATCGCCAGGCATAAATTATTTTTAAAAAAGTGTCCTACAGGTTGCCTACAGCAGATCATTTTCTCAGTGTGTCTCTCTCTTTCTGATGACTCTAGCTCGTGACAAATTGATATAATAGTAGCCAGCATGAACAGGTAACAGTTTAGTTATGTTTGACTTTTGATCTCAGTGATTCCATTTTGAATTTTAGCCCAGTGACTGCAACCTGTTGTAATTTTTAATCTAACAAGCCTATTAAATAGATGGGCAGTAGGCACATTAACAAAAGTAAAACAATATTGTGCTCATGAAGGCACTATATGAACATCAATATTCAGAACTCTCGTTAGAGTGAAGGCAGACTGAGTGTGTTGTTGACCTTGGTCCCTAAGGTCAGTTTAGTTTTGGAGGTTGAGTCTTTAGGCTAATGAGCCTGGCTTGGGGAAGCCACATTGGAACTACTTGTTTCTCATTACTAAGTAGCAGAAATGTGCAAAATGCCTTCTGTCTAGCACAGGTCAACTGGGCTTGGTGAAGGTTAGTAATACAAAACCAGAGAGCCCAGTTACTTTCCAGTCTTGAGATGGAAAGTTCAAGGTCAGAGGTGGAAATTCAGGGGCGTGGCACCCTGTCTTAAAATAAAAAGAGGGTGGGGATAGGGCTCACGGGTAAAAGTCTTGCTTAGCACGTGCGGGGCCCTGGGGTCAATGTCACCGGGGAAGAAAATTCATTCTCGAAAAACAACAAAATAAAACAAACAAACAAACAAAAAAACCAAAGGGAAAATTCTGTGTGGTGAGAAGGTGGTTGAAAATCAGACTCTGGATTCTAGTCGGCATTCCACGCTGGTAATGATGGGGCCTCTTATGCCCCCAAGTGATTAAGGCTGGGCACAGGGGCACTAAGAAGGATTGAGACTGCTGGTCGGACTAACCGAACTTCGAGTGTGCTAGCCTTTCTTCCAAACCTCGGGACTACAACTCTCCCCGTCCACAAGCCGCGTGAGTCACGTTAAGCTATCTTTGATCGCTATCTCCTTCCTGTCCGCTTCAGTGCAACGGCAGGCCCCCGGGTCAGTAACTCAGGGTCGCCCACAAGTCGCCACCGGCTTTGGAGGCTTCCAGGCCCTGAGGTAGCGCAGGATGGCTCTTCCCGCTCTACAGTCCCTCCTTCGCCTGTAGAGAGACTCCTGAGTTTCACCGTCCAATGCTGGCGGAATCTTTCAAAAGCTAAACTGGCGCTGTAGAATTCGACGTAAACCGGAGCGGGCAAATGCAGGCGCACACGCATGGCTTCAGGTCCGGGCGGAAGTTGACGTCGCTGCGCCGCCACCGCATGACGCACTTCCTGTTTGTTGTTGGAGAAAAGGAGAGAAAGGAAAGCGCGAGGAGACGCCGCCACCGCCGCCAGCGCAGCTGTGCCAGAGCCGCGAGGAGACCGGCCGCCCTACTCCCCCCCCCCCCCTCGCCGGCCGCCGCGTCCTCGGTGAGGGACCTGCGGAGCGGGATGGAGAGCAGGATTGGCCGTGGCGGGAGAGGGGAGGTGCGGATAGGGTGACCTGCTCGGCGCCTGGGACACGGGCGCAGGAAAGCCGGGCCGACGGCGGGGCCGGGACTGCTCGCCGGGGCCGAGCGGGTTCCAGTCCAAGCTTTGGGCTAGAGTCTAGGCCTGACGCCTAAGTTGTTCCTGGTGTGGGCCGCGGCTACACTGGGTCCGTGGAAAGCGTCTGCCGTGCCGGATCAGGCCTACCCCGGCTCCTCTGGCTCCCTTGATCTGCAGTGGCGGTTGGGCCCTGCGCGCGCGACCTCCGCCTCAGAGCCACAGGAGTCGGTGAGGCTGGTGTCACCCTGTTCTGGCATCTTCACTGCATTCTGCAAGCAAGGGGTCAGGTGGCGTGCGAAGAGCAAGACGACTACGGCAGGCGCGATCGCCAGCCCGGGCTGCCTGGGAGACCGAGTGGGAGGGCCGAGGAGGTTTCCAAGCTCATCCTGGGACTGTTGGAAAGTTTGCTAGGTAACCTACCTGGCTCAGTTTACTTCCAAAACCCGTTTGCTGTTAGATTTGCTGTGGGTTTATGTAACTAAAGTTTATGTAACTGAAGTTTACATTAAGTCTTAATTCGCTTCTGTTGTGTAGACAAGGGAAGTCTACACTGCAAGCCATAAGATTGTCTTGAAGAAAAAAATTGGAGACGGCGATTTTTATTTTACAGAATAGGTTGTTTGTCAGAAGTTTAAAAGCTTGTCTACCGAAGTTATGTGTGGACTGTAGAAAGTGAACGGAGGGGATGGGCCCACCTCCTCCGGCACGCCCAAGCAGATGGGGAGTGTCCGTCCAGTGCATCCACTTTGTTTTTGTTAATATCTTTATTGGGATTAATTTTATTAATATCTTTATTGGACCCATAGATTTGTGGTCAGATTTTATGGTTGGTAACTCCACTGTATCCCCTCTTTATAGGCTCTGTAATCTAGGGAATTGAACTCGGACTTTATGCTTGCTAGGAAAGTCAGGACTTCTTTAAGGCCACTAACTGCTTTAGTAGAAAAGTTAGACTTAAGGAGCCAGAGGAGGGAACGGCCCCAAAGAAAATGCATCCTGAACGTTTGAACTTAGTCTGTTGGTTGTGAAGTAAACCTTACACCAGACTTAAAGTTACCTGAAAGGAATTGAACACATGTGTTCCGGGACTTGGGGTGTCACGACCACAGGGAGAATTTGCCTCCGGTGTGTGATCACTATGGCTGTGAGCAGTGCAGGCACTTGTATTGAATTGTGTGTGTAGCCTTGGAATCAGAGAAAATGAGAAATTTGGGAAGAAGTGCTCCTTTTGCGCAGGTATGGGTGGGTGATGTGCTACAACAGTTTGTGGAGGAAGTTTTCTCTCCCGCGGCTGATTTGCACAGGCAGACCTCTGAAGGAGGAATTGGCCCTGTGTGTGTGTGTGTGTGTGTGTGTGTGTGTGTGTTTGTTTTGAGACAGGAATTCTGTATAACCTTGTCTGTCCTGCAACTCGCTCTGTATTGAAAGCAGATTTGCCTGCCCCTGCCTCTGTGCCATAACTAAAGGGCGCCCCACCATGCCTGGCCAGGTTGGCTTTTTTTAAAAGATTTATTTATTATACAGTGCTCTGGCATGGAGGGCACCAGGTCTCATTACAGATGGTTGTGAGCCACCATGTGGTTGCTGGGAATTGAACTCAGGACCTCTGGAAGAACAGCTTGTGCTCTTAACCTCTGAGCTATCTCTCCAGCCCCCAGGTTGGCTTTTAAAATACTTTGATTTGTGTGTATTTGAAATGTGCATGCTATGGTACAATATTGGAACTCCTCCATACAGTTCTCTCACATGCTGTCTCCTGTTAGTACCAACCTTCTGTATATGTGTATATATATCTACAGTACCAGATCTGAACTTGAGCGCTTTTTTTTTTTTTTTAAAGACTTCAGGGCCTCACTGTGTAGCCTTGGAACTCAGTGATCAGTTTGACTCTGCCTCCACCTCCCAAGTGCTGGGATTAAGGTGTGCGCTACAATCCCCTACTTTTTTTTTTCTTCCTCTCTTTTTGTGACAGGCTTCACTTTTTAGCAGCTGGGTTATTCTCCCATGCTGGCCAGAGTACAACTGTAGGAGTCAATTTTCTCCTTTCATGCGTTACTGAGGTGGAAGGAAGTTAAGTTGCCAGACTTGTGGAACCTAACTATTTGGCCAGCTAACCCAGTTTCATAGCCTGAGAAATTGGCCGGCCTGCCTACCTGCCTTCCTTCTTCCTTTTTTTTTTTTTCTTTTTTTGAGACAGGGTTTCTCTGTTGAATGGTCCTGGCTGTCCTGCAACTAGCTCTGTAGACTAAGGCTAGCCTGGAACTCACAGAGATTTCCCTTTCTCTGCCACCTGGAGAAGTTGGCTTTTTAAGTTGGTTTTGTGCAGTGGAAGATGGAATCAGATCATTTTGTTTTTGTTCTGTTTTTCAAGACAGTGTTTCTCTGTGTAACAGCTCTGACTGTCCTGGAACTTGCTCTGTAGACCAGGCTGACCTCGAACTCAACGCGTTGATGTGCCTGCCTCTGCCTCCCCAGTGCTGGGATTAAAGGCTTACGTCACCACCACTGGCCAGATCACTGAGTTTTAGAGTGGAACACTTTGGTGGTAACACCTTTCATTCCAGCAGTGGGAGGCAGAGACAGGCACATCTCTATAAGTTCAAGGCCTGGTTTACAGATGGAGTTCAGTAGAGCCATACACAAAGAAACCATCTTGGAAAAAAGAAATTATTGTTTGAGGCAGACACAGGCCAGTTTCCTGTCTTTCAAGTCAGCCAGATCAACACGTAGTGAGACCTTACCTCAAAATCAAAACAAAACAACCAAGATAACAAACAAACCAAAACAAAAAAAAAAGCATGCAAAACTGCCTTTACTCATAGCACTCCCGGAGGCAGAGGAGTTCAAAGCTATCATGGTCTATAGAGTACATTGTAGACTAGCCAGAGCTACACAGAAAAACCCTATCTTGAAGAACCGAAACAAACTATATATCTTTGTTATTGATGCCAGCGTTAGATGTTTGAAGTATTTGTGTTAAGGACAAATAGTATACTGGAGTGGTGAGTATTCTTGCTTACTGTTAAGACTGAATTAGGAGTTCCTCTGAATAGTGACTCCACTTTTTTTGTTTTTGTTTTTCGAGACAGGGTTTCTCTGTGGTTTTGGAGCCTGTCCTGGAACTAGCTCTTTTAGACCAGGCTGGTCTCGAACTCATAGAGATCCACCTGCCTCTGCCTCCCGAGTGCTGGGATTAAAGGCGTGTGCCACCACCGCCCGGCTAGTGACTCCACTTTTTAAGCAGGCCTGTTAGTATTGATAGTACCATTTTCCTGTTATGGGCATCTTTTTCATCCAGCAAATGCAAAACCCAGATTAGGGTCAGTCCAGTTTAGCACATCCCAAGAGTTTTGAAGAAGATACTGTATGAGACCTGTATGTAGATACCTGGTATGACAGTGTGTCTTTTACATTGTTTAATGCTTAAGGATGCTCAAACACTCTCAGATCACTTATGATACTTTCCCAAAGAGCAAGTGAATCAACTTTTCTACTTGATTTGATTTTCCTCCTTTGTTTTAGATAGAGGGTCTCAGGTACTTCAGGCTGGTCTGGAACACATTCTGTAATGAAGGATAACCTTGGATTCCTCTGCCATCACTATGTCCAGCTTTGCAGCTTAACAAGTGGTCCTGTGTTAAGGCTGGTTAAATTCACGCAGGACACCATCTGGTGGTGAAAGGCCTGCAATTGCAGATGTTGAGTGTGTAGGAGGGATTAGAGTGGCGATTAAATGTTCTGCTTTTTTTCTCACAAAGAATTTAAGAGAGTATTTAACCTTGGGAATAAAAACAAGGTCAATGTGGGGCTGTAATTCTAGTATTTAAGAGGGTACAGCTGGAGAATATTAGGCAGAGGCCATTTAGGCCTCTAGAGTGAGATCCCACCCCCTACTTCATTAAGAGAATAAGCAAAAACCCGAGGTTAATGAGACGGACAGTGAGCTGATGAAAAGAACGAGACAAATAATAATATTGGGCTAGTGAAATGATTCGACCACAGCCTGAGGACTAGAGTTTGATTCCTGGGACCAACATGGAGTGGAAAGAGAATTGATTTTTTTTAAAAATATTTAATTATTTATTAAGCATACAATGTACTGCTGGCATGGAAGGCACCAGGTCTCATTACAGATGGTTGTGAGCTACTATGTGGTTGCTGGGAATTGAACTCAGGACCTCTGGAAGAGCAGCCAGTGCTCTTATCCTCTGAGCCACCTCTCCAGCCCGAGAATTGATTTCTTAAAGTTGTCTTCTGGATGCCGTGTGTGCTCCTCCCTCAATAATATCTGCTAGGAGGGAGAAATGGGCCATTTTCTCCTGTGACCGCAGTATTGCACGCAGGTACTTTGCTTTCTGGGTGCTCCCCAAACATACTTAAAACTGTTAAAATCCCTTAAACTTCAACTCTGCTTAAAAAGGAAAACTGAAAGCCTGGAAACTGATTTAGTAGATAAGTCAGCTGGTAGGAATTCATTCTTTCTTTTCTTCCTCCCTCCCTCCCTCCCTCCCTCCCTCCCTCCCTCTTTTTTAAAGGATGTTTGGAAACAGGGTTTCTTAGTGTAAACTTAGCTGTCCTGGAACTCACTCTGCAGACCAGGTTGGCCTCAGACTCACAGAGGTCTGCCTGCCTCTGCCTCCTGAGTGCTGGGAATAAAAAGACACCACCACTGCCTGGCTTAGAATTTTGTTGTTGTTGTTGTTGTAGTTGTTTTTTTGAGACAGGGTCTCTGTAGTCGTGGCTGAACAGGGCTAGTCTCAAGTTCACAGATGTCCTCCAGTCTCTAACTCCCAAGTGATGATATTAAAGGAGTGTACCACCATGTCTGGCTTAGGGATTTTGTTTTTATTAATAAAGATAATCATGCTGTGAATATAAGGTGTTTTGTCAGACTTTTGGATAGTTAAGGAAGATCACTCTTGACTAGTTCCTTATTACTCTGCTACCTGAGAATGCAAAATGCTAAAAATATTTTATCTCTTGGATCACAGTGTTCATCCAGGAGGTTTCAGTTATATCTATTTCTAAAGCTATTTGGCTATGGCCTGGCTTTCTCTTAAAGTGACTTTCTAAATCCAAGTCATAAGGACCCTATCCGGATTCTGAATAAACAAAGGCCATTGCTTCTGGCTTCAACACTGCTGGACTGTGTTGTATAAAATGCTTGAGTATTTTAGGAATGTTGAGCCTGCAGAAGGGTGGTTTCCTTACACAGCATGTGACATGTCCCCTGTGAAATTTTTATTTTTTTGGGGGAAGGGGAATGACATAGGAGATTAAAATGAGGACCTGATAAAAGCTTCATGTGGGTGTGTGTTTGTGATTGTGCAGGCCAGAGGTAGCCATTGGGTGTCCACATTGCTTTCAGTATTTTTTTTTTTTCTTGGATAAAGGTCTTCCACTGAACCAACAGTCGGCTATGTGTGTCTGCCTCCAGGACTGCCACTGTAAATGTGGATGCTGAGGGTTTGAACACAATTCTAACTGCTTGCTTGGCAGCCACTTTAATGATCTAGGAATCTCCCTCTACCACACCCCTACCTCCTAACTCCAGGATTTTCCTCTGTGGTAAGCTTTGAGACAGGGTCTTAATAAGTTGTTCAGATTGCTCTCAAAAGTTGTTTCTAAACCTTTTGAGTAACTTTGATTACATACCTTCTAGACTGAGAGTTACTGTTTTTGTTAATGTTTCCATGGCTTGGAAATCCACCCCTGCCTCAACCTCCTAGGTACTAGCTTTTTATAGGCCGGCCTTACCTGGCTTGCTTCATATTTACCTCTTAGGTCTATTCTGTCAAGCAAATAGTACTGTATTAAGTTTGTGTGATGCCTTAACATAAATTGAACTCCCTTTGTGACTTTAAATTATTTTTGTTCTGAAACAGGTTCTTACTGTGTGTAGTGCTGGCTGATCTGTAGTTGAAATGTATACTTGGCTAACTTTGGAACACATACTTGCCTTCCAGGTGCTTAGATTAAAGACGCCTTCCACCATGCCTAGTAAAATTTATTATTATTATTATTATTTTTTTTTGTTTTTGGAGGCAGGGTCTCTATGAAGCCCTGGCTGTGCTGGAACTTGCTATGTAGAATACGCTAGCCTCAAACTCAAAAATATTCCTTTACTTTTGTTTCCAGAATGCTGGGTTTAAAGATGTTTACCACCACACCTGGCCTACTTTGTTCCTTTTTTTTTAAAAGAAGATAGGGTGGTGGTGGCTTCCCCCTTTAGACCCAGCTCTTGAGAGGCAGAGGCAGGTGGATCTCTCCCAGCCTGGTCTACAGAGGATGTTCCAGGACAGCCAGTGCTACACAGCAAAACCCTGTCTGTAAAAACCAAAGACAAGGAAAAGGGGAAAAATGAGAAAAGATGGTTGAGAGTCTGTAGTGGATATGTTCTTGAATTGCCATATTCTTTTTCAGTGTTGATCTTCCTTTGTGGGAAGGAAGACAGCTATTTTTGTTGGTGACCTGGATAAGACTTTTCTATTTTTGAGGCAGGGTTTCTTTGTATATTATAGCCCCTGGCTGTCCTGGAACTCACTTTTTTTTTTGAGATAGGGTTTCTCTGTGACTTTGGAGCCCGTCCTGGAACTCACCTCAGACCATGCTGGCCTTGCTGGGATTAAAGGCATGTGCCACCAACCGCCCAACCCACTAATATTTTGTTACTTTAGGGCTGGAGCAGTGGCATAGTTAGCTGGTGCTGTTGTTGCAGAGCATCTGAGTTCACTTCCTGGCACCCACACACAAGTACCTGTAACTTAAACTCCCAGGCATTCAACTTCTGGCCTCCTTAGGCACCTGCACTCATACATAAGTTAAAAGTAAAACAAAATCTTTATAATTTACTTTACCTGGAATCCTACCATCAGTTTTTTTTTATATTTATTGAGCTCTACGTTTTTCTCTGCTCCCTTCCCTGCCTCTTTCCTTCCCCCCTTTAAACCTCCCCCAAGGTCCCCATGCTCTCAATTTATTCAGGAAATCTTGTCTTTTTCTACTTTCTACTTCCCATGTAGATTAGATCTATGTAAGTCTCTCTTAGTGTCTGCATTGTTGTATAAGTTCTCTGGGATTGTGGTTTGTAGGCTGGCTTTGCTTTATATTTAAAAACCACCTATGAGTGAGTACCTGTGATAGTTGTCTTTCTGTGCCTGGGTTACCTCACTCAAAATGTTTTTTAGCTGCATCTATTTCCCTGCAAAATTCAAGCTGTTATTTTTCCTGCTGTGTGGTACTCCATTGTGTAAATTTACCACATTTTCCTTATCCATTCTTCGATCGAGGGGCGTTTAGGTTGTTTCCAGGTTCTGGATATGCCAAACTAAGCTGCTATGAACATAGTTGAGCACATGTCCTTTGGCACGATTGAGCATCCTTTGAATATATACCCAAAAGTGGGTATTACTGGGTCTTGAGGAAGGTTGTTTCCTAATTTTCTGAGAAATCGCCACACTGACATCCAAAGGGGCTGTACCAGCTTGCACTCCTACCAGCAATGCAGAAGTGTTCCCTTTACCCTACAACCTCTCCAGCATAAGTTGTCATCAGTGTTTTTGATCTTGGCCGTTCTTGCAGGTGTAAGACCGAATCTCAGAGTTGTTTTGATTTGCATTTCTCTGATGACTAAGGATGTTGAACATTTCCTTAAGTGTCTTTCAGCCATCTTAGATTCTTCTGTTGAGAATTCTCTATTTAGGTCTGTACTCCATTTTTTTTTTATTGGATTATGTGATCTTTTGGTGTCCAATTTCTTGTTCTTTGTATATTTTGGAGATCAGACCTCTGTCTGATGTGGGGTTAGTGAAGATCTTTTCCCATTTTGTAGGCTGTCTTGTTGACTGTGTCCTTTGCTTTACAGAATCTTTTCAGTTTCACGAGGTCCCATTTATTGTTTCTCTCAGTGTCTGTGCTGCTGGGGTTCTCTTTAGGAAGTGGTTCCCTGTGCCAATGCGTTCAAGTGTATTTCCCACTTCTATAAGGTTCAGTGTGGCTGGCTTTATTTTTTTATTTTTTGGTTTTTCGAGACAGGGTTTCTCTGTGGTTTTGGAGCCTGTCCTGGAACTAGCTCTTGTAGACCAGGCTGGCCTCGAACTCCCAGAGATCCGCCTGCCTCTGCCTCCCAAGTGCTGGGATTAAATGCATGCGCCACCACCACCTGGGTTCTTTTTTTTTTTTTTTTAAAGACAGGGTCTCTTTATATAGTCTTGGATGGACTGAACTCAACAAAGATCCTCCAGCCTCAGCCTCTGTCTCTCAAGTTCTGGGAACAAAGACTTTAATGTAGATTTGAAAAGTTGGGGTTTTTGAAAGAGAGGAACTGAGGGGCAGGATAAGCCGTGCTTATGTGAGGTGAGGTGTAGAAAAACATCTCACATCCCTTAAAGCTGGAGCTATAGGCAGCGTGTGAATCGCCTGATGTGGGGCACTGGGACTTGAACCCAGGTCTATCTGGAAGAGCAACAATGTTTATAACCACTGGGCCATCTCTTCAGACCTTGTTATAGA